>NW_007255712.1:1715152-1735458 GCF_000164805.1 Carlito syrichta
CCAGACTGGAGTGCAGTGGCCGCTCCCGGCCACCGCAGCCTCGACTGCTGGGCTCCAGCGATCTTTCTACCTCAGCATTCCAAGTAGCCAGAATTACAGGCGCGTGCTACCACGCCCGGCTGATTTTTTAATTTACTGTAGAGATGAAGTCTCCCTGCCCAGTCGGGTCTCGAACCCACGGGCTCAGACAATCCACTCATCTCAGCCTCCCAAAGGTGCGGGATTACAGGCTGAGCCACTGAGCCCGGCTTTTTTGCTTTTTTATATACTTAATTCCTGGGTTAACATCCACCTTCACCAACATTAACTGATATATTAACTCAAAATATCTACATAATCAACACAGTGAAATTTTCTTACAATCACTCACAACTCTCTCCTTGCCCAGCTCTTTATTTTCTCACAAAATCTTTTTTCATTAATACTTTACTACCTGTATTAAAGATACATTTTGTGTGTACATTTTTTTTCAGATGAGGATATGTTGGCATTTGGTATATATTGCCTCTTCAGCAAAAATCTGTTAAGTTACAATCCTAAGAAAAGCCCCTTATAAAAACAGTGACCATAATGGAGGAAAATAGAGTTTTTGGTTTTTTTGGTTTTTTTGTTTTTGTTTTTGTTTTTTTTTTGAGTTGGAGTCTCACTCTGTCATCCAGACTGGAGTGCAGTGGCTGCTCCCGGCCACCGCAGCCTCGGCCTGCTGGGCTCCAGCGATCCTTCCGCCTCAGCCTTCCGAGTAGCCGGAATTACAGGCATGCGCCACCACACCCAGCTGATTTTTTGATTTATTGTAGAGATGAGGTCTCACTGCCCAGGCGGGTCTCGAACCCGCGGGCTCAGGCAATTCACTCACCTCAGCCTCCCAAAGGCGCGGGATTACAGGCTGAGCCACCGAGCCCGGCTGGAAAATAGAGTTTTACATAATTGCGCTATAATCAGAGTTTTAGCCTCACAGTAACAAACATTTTTCTGTAGGAATTTTAATATTAAAGTAAGTTTTTATGATTAACAGTTATTTTTTTTTACTGTAAACTAGGAATCATTTATTAGTTTCTTAATTAAAGCTGAAAATAAATGACTAGCCAATTATCTATTTGCCTTTCAACTCACATATGTGAGACTCTTATAAACTTAAGCACCCATTCTCAGAACATACAAAGCACAAATTTGAAATGAGGTGTTTTAAAAAAAATTTCACAAAATCACCATAAATCATAGAACACTTTATAGCCACCATCAGTAAAGAAAAAATAAAAACATGGCAACCCAGCAGCTATAACTCAGAAAAGTAACTGAGTGTATTTATTCTGCCTATATAATCTTTTTTTAAAATTTATTTTCAAGGTCATTTTAATTTTCCTGTACAGGAGTCATTGAAATGTTAACTGTTGAAATACATGCTAATTATTGTCTTTCCAAAGATGGTTAAGATAAGAATCACAGTCAGTGACACTCTCCATATCCCCAAAAAAGCCCAATACAGTTTGATAAATGATAAGAACTAATTAGGAAACTTTTTTTTTTTGAGCCAGGGTTTCACTTTGTTGCCCAGTTTGGAGGGCAGTGATGCAAACACAGCTCACCACAGCCTCAACCTCCTAGGCTCAGAAGATCTTTTCACCTCAGCCTCCCAAGTAGTTGGGACTATAGGCACACACCACCATGCCTGGCTTATTATTATTATTATTTTATTTTTTGCAGAGATGAGGTCTCACTATGTTGCCCAGATTGATCTTGAACTCTTGGCTTCATATAATCCTCCACCTCCACCTCTAAAGTGCTGGGATTACAGTCAGGAGCCTCTGCACTGGGCCACTCATCAGGAAATAATTTCACTGAAACATTTTAGTCTATTCATCAAGAAAACAAAACACATTGTATATAATAATTTTCTCTTCTTCTCTTTGTGTGCTCCTTACACCTCATACCTCATGCCTACTGCTTTCCTAACCTATATCTATCCAGTGGTGCAGGTAAATTGGAATATGTCTGCTAGGCATTGTCAGGAATACAGCGACCTCAGTAGCCATTCCAGGAATGTAGAGTGAAGCAAAGGAGTTGGAATTCAAGATACAGTCCCTACAGAATCTGAAATGCCATCTGTTTCAGCTACATGACATGCCCAATCAACAGGTTCACCAGGCTGAAATAGACAAGAATAGAGACACCCCTGTTGGAATCAGTAGAAGCTTTTAATTTGGGGTTTCATTTATTTTTTCCCAAACACATTAACAGGTTCTTAAACTTTGAAAGGATTCACAATCCAGACAGCTTTCACCAGCAAGAATTCAGGAAAATGCCTCTTTCTTTTCCTTTCTTTCTCACTTATTTTCAGAATCTGTTTTAAAATGGTAAATGGTGAGAGGACAAAGTCATAAGAAGAGTGCATGATGTGGAATCAAAGAGCCTTTGGTAATGGTGTAAATCTGTTCTAAAATACACACTCCTGTGCCCATGGCCACTCTGGAAGCTCACTTTGTGTGTTGGGGCTAAGGACATAATATATACTGCCTTTCTAGCAGCCAACAATGCAGCTGGGAGGAAAACAAATCACCCATTACTGCAAAAATGTAATTGCCAAATGAAGCATTACAAAGTTTTACACTTACAATGTCCTCTTAGAGCAGAATCTAGGCAAGCATTGTTCTGTTCTACTCGGAGGGAGGGAGACTGAGGCATGAGGAGGTTAAGTGAGTTGTCCAAGGTCACCCAGGAAGTCAGTGAGTTAACCAGAAATAGCACCCAGGACTCCTGCCTTCTCCACCACAGCTCCCGCCACTGGACCACGTTTCCTGATGGCAACAAAGCATCAGACCACAGCGGTTTGCCAGTAACATCAAAGAGCATTTTGCCAGTGTAATTTACCTCTTTCGGAATTAAATAATAATACCATTTTACCTTAATCTATCACCTTTTGTCCCAGAGGAGCCTAAAGTGCTAAGTGCTTTAGTTATGAGTTTTAGCAGCTTAAGTATAAATCACTTCACACACCATTAAAACGCAGCTGTCCTTGGAGTCAATGTTGCAGCTGTTAAATCTAAGTATCCCAACTGTTAAACATTTATTGAGCACCAACAATGTGCTAAATGCTAGAGAGGAGGCAGAATTTGAATTTCAGGAGCTTACAGGGACTAAGAAGTACAGGAAAACTACTTAAGATGTTGAGCACATATAAATAGAAATCTGACTATTAATGAAGCACATTTTCATTTCTAGTGAACGTTAGCAAGGAGGCTGAAAAATATGCCTTTGGTTATAAGAAGGGCTCTTAGATGAGTGTTCTAAATGTGTGAAAGCTATAGTCCAGACCACAGGCAAAGCTATTCCAGGTTCATTCTAAGGCATTCCACTCATCTTTAGCTGATGCCTCCTATTCATTTCTCCTTCCTTGTGTTCAGGCACTTAAAATGACAAATCCTAAATGGCTAAGTCCAGTAAGCTGATGTATATAACCTGACCCGACTTTTCCATGGGCCTCCGTTATATAACCAGAGGCATTTACCACTGGGGGAGAAAAACAGATTCAGAAGAGAAACAAAGTGCATCTGAGCATGTAGTGAATAATGAGATAGTTAATGGAAAAATAATTTTGTGATAAATGATCAAAATAGATTTGAGTCCTTTTTTGACAAGTCCCACACTATACACTTTAAAATATGACTTGCCATAATAAATTCTGTGCACTTAGTAAATCCACAGTAGCAATTATGAATACAATTCACTGAGATTGTTTTACTTGTTTATTTGGGTTTTTTTGTTTTTTGTTTTTAACACAGCGCATGAAAGGTCAAAGGTAAATAAAGGACGGTGGAAAGGAACAGAAAACTATAGATGAGGGAGTGAGTTTCCACCATATCTGTCCAGTATCTGTGGTTGAGAACATACTCTGGTTTCTCCCCGTCGTTCTGCAGCACTTTGCACCAAATGCCTGATTTCAGAAATGAACAAGTTGATCAGATCTTGAGGGGAGAGGAGGCTCAGAAACACAGTTAAGGGACCTATTTGAAGAGCCACAGACATGAGCCAGCAAAGGGATCACATCATCCAAAACACAAGCCTTGGGAAGAGATATGGGAATCTTTCTTACTCCCATGGTCTTCCCAGCTCTCCAAATAAAACAAGCAAAAAAACAAAACTCTGCTTTACTTTGTTGATCTTGTTGACTCCCAGGTTCACAATGGGGGCGTTTCAGGAAGTTTTTACATTAATGGTTAGTAAACATCTCCCTAGAACAGGGTAATCTGAAGGAGTGAAAAAACTGGCTAAAATAAATAACATTGGATTGTTTTTAAGTACTTCTTGTACTGGAGTTAATATAAGGCATACTCTGAGTTAATGAGTAGCTTAAAATAATTTGAATTTTTTTAAATTAAAATATACCTTCAGAGACAAACATATGGATTTCACAGCAACTTGAATGGAGAGTCTATCAGACTCAGTGATCTGTCTCAGAAACAAAAAACAGAGTAGTGCATGTTATCATTCATAAGTACACCCTGAACATTTACCATAATACTAAAAGAAAGGGATTGGCAGTAGAGGGATACTGCCCACGGGGAGGGGGCACACAACATCTGTTAGGGTACCTGATCTCAAACCAGGCAAAGTAGGGACCAAAGGGAGACCCAACATCTACCTGTACCATGATCACTTATATACCTAATCCTAAATTGTACTCCATACCTTTAAAAGAAAAAAAGAAAATATACCTTCAGAAACTAACTGTTCAATACATAAGTAGAGTCACAATGCATATACACATGTGTAAGACTAGTGGAGAAAACTTGGCTGATCTGAAAAAAAGGAAAAAAACTCTTAGCAATGTAAATTGGCAAGGTGCTCAACATGGTGCCATCTATGGAAGTAACTACCAGGAAGGCTGAAGGGAGTCTTGGACTGCACTCACTTTTCTCTTTGGTCAACATCATTTATCAAGTCTCCAACTTGTGCCAGACATAAAGGGAATCCAGTGATAAATAACACGTCATCCTTGTCTTGAGAGCTTAGCATTTAGAGGGAAAAAAACAGATAATTAATTAATTAATCATTTGAGGGGATATATACCTAAATGAAGGTTAATGTAGAAAGTGACATTTCAGAACATAGAAAGGAGGAGAGGGGAGATATTAAGAACAACGTCAAAATTCTGAAGAATGACTAAGATTCCACCAGCCAGAAAGAGACTCAGGGATGGGAGGGGTGGATTTTAGAAACAGAGCAGCCTCAAAATAAGGGTGATGGTTCTTCCATTCTTCTTGGTGTAGGTCAAACCCCACCTGGCAAATGAGTTGTGTCCAAAGGAGAACCTGTCGTGACAAGGTTTGAAACACTTTTATTATGGAACAATCGGAGTCCATGGCAATCCCAAGTCTTCAAGGAAGAAAAAAGAAAAATAAAACTCTATTATCCTCAGATATTTAAAGATTCTCATGTAAAAGATTCTCAGAAGAGAACAGCTTGTCCTGTTTAGCTGCAAATAACAGAATAAGGAGGAACGCTGGGGGAAAATTACAGAGAAGCAGATTTTGGCCAGACACATGAAAGGACTTCTCACTAAAGCTGTTCTCAAACAATGAGTTGTCACTGTGACTGGAAATTTTGAGACTGTATAAGTTATCTACATGCATGTTGCAGAAGAAATTTAACCATCGTTTGAATAAATTAACTGATGCCTATGATCTTTATTTCTCCTGGGAATCTAGAAAAAGTCATGTAAAACCAGAGCAAATGGTGGTAGGCTTAGATTACTCTATGGGTGCACTGTGTATGTTATGTTAGGTTCCTTCTCTCTTGATAAGACTCTGAAGCCACAAGGCAATGAATGTTACCTCAAACACAGTACCTGCACAGGATTTTCTAAGAGTTAGACAAAATCAGCACTGCAACCCTCAGCCTATGTTCCTTCTGCCCTATGTAAGGAAAACCAAGAAATTCAAGAGAGGTTGATCAGAGAGAAAAGAATAATAGAAAGACATAAGTAGAAATAATGAGTACTATAGCATTTCTTGTCCCTTCCTATGTTGGAAAGGAGGAGTTTGCAATTTCTCTCAAATTCCAAGCTAAGCAAGAAGGGGCAGCCAGCTACCTCAGAAAAAGAAACTGCAGGTCAGTCACAAGAGGAACGATATTGACCTCCTGACTTGCATTTTTGAGTTTACTCCAAGGACTATGTGTTGGATGCCATTATGGGACAAACATTTTACATGGGAAAAGAGTTCTTTGGAAAATTTGACATACGTCCCCTGGAATTTGGGAGCATGAAGACCAGTGTATGACTCTCGCCTGAAATCAAAGCAAGAGGAAAGCCATGTGAAATGCACACATTTCTAGTGTTTGGTGACAAAGACATGTGAGTTTCCTTATAAGAATAATAGATGCTGCAGAAAAGAACTGGACTAGAACCTTTATGAGAAGATCCTACCTTCAAGGGCTTCTTGCTGGCATGAGAAAACCCCAGAGTAAATCTCTGGGCAGGAGTTGAGGGAGAATTCTAAGCTCCAAGACAGAAGTTTTCAGAATGGATGCAAGGAGACAGAGTGAAAAGTGCTTCTCAAGAACCCACAAAGGCTAGATGCAGTGGCTGATGCCTGTAATCCCAACACTTTGGGAGCCAGAGGTGAGAGGATTGCTTGAGCCCAGGAATTTGAAACCAGCCTGGACAACACAGCAAGATTTCTTCTCTTAAAAAAAAAAAAAAAGAAGAAGAAGAACCCACAAAAGTAAGTTCTGCATTAGAGAGCAGTGCGTACCAAAGATCACTAAACAAGCATCCAAGTAAATAACATTTTGCCTTTTTCTCTCATCTGCCTTCTCCTGGTACGCAGAGGTACCTGGAACCCTGGTACTACTTTGGAGCTTCTTTCTAGGCTGCTGAAGTAGCCAAAGCCTGTGACTCCAGTCCCCAGAGAATGTACCTTTTGGGACAGTACTTGCGCCTTTCAGAAACTAAGAATCATGTCTTTTTACCTAGAGTCACAATTCACGGTTTTACCCCTTGCCCACCTAAGTGCCTTTTCTGCCTCTGAAAGGTGTTTACCCTCTGTTACCTAAGAGCTGGAGTCCACACACAACAGCATGCAGGCCAAATCTGTTTCATATTGTACCACAAGGTAACAATGACTGTTACAGTCTTAAATGTTTGACAAAAAATCAAAGAGCAATATTTTATAAAATGCAAAAAGTATTTAAATTTCAAACATTAGTTTTACTGAGACACAGCTATGCTTATTCACTCATATTATCCCACCATAGTTTTTTGCACGGCAGAGTCGAGCAATTGTGAAAGAGGCTACTCTTAGGCAGATCCTAAAATATTTATTATCCGGATATTTACCCCTAAATGTCCTCAATCTCTGTCCAAGAAGATTGCCTGAGTCTGCCACCTTACCCCAGCAACAGCTATCTGCTCACCTTCTTTTTGTAAATAAGACCTTTGGTAGAAACAGCAGCAACTAAAAAATATTTTTGTGTTTTCATGTAGTGCATCTAATGAAGGGTAAACACTTTGCAGATATGACTGTGATACCCACGTGCAATATTAATTGCTGAGTGCTGAATTCCTCCATTTCAAACAACAGCAGAATTTAATCATGGGCACATTTTCAGGAAGCATTCAGAAATTGAATCCTTGTGGACATTGTCCTGACTATACCACAGCTCTGAAAGCCACATGCTGGATTTATTTAGTCTCCACTTTCTTAGGAAAGCTTAGTAATATACCTGGGCTCATATTTGTTATGGCTCAAGTCACTTTCTCTCTTTTATCCTGGGGAGAGGAATGAAAATGAGGAGGAACACTCCGCTCCCACACTGTGATACTGCCGGGAGAGGGAGAAAACATTATAATCATTCACTTCTCTTGTGCAAGGCGGGAGTGAAAAAATAACCAAGAAATAGATTTATCCAGTGCCCATCTGTGCAGAGTGCCCATGCTTAATTTAGCTAAATACACACGTACATGCAAGGCACAGACAGCCATTATTCCGTCGGAGCCTGGTCCTGAAATCAGAATATGAAGGTCAGACCGGTGTGTGTTTCTGATTACAGAATGAAACCCTCAGCTCTATGGCTCCTTGTGGCCCAGTTGGCTTATCCTTCTCTCTGCTTCCCTGCGCTGCTGTTCTGGAACATGACTGGGCCCTCAGAGCATCATTCTTGCATCCAAATCTTTGTTCACTCTGGACCATCATCTGAGGTCCATCACCAGCTATATTTTTCTTGGACAAATGTTATCTAACATCCAAGAAGTCAGAAAAATTTCCACTTTTTAAAAAAATTTATCTGCTCTGAGTGTTTCAAAGATTCTTCCTTTAATTCCTTATTAACTTTTAGCCATTGAGATTAAATACTTGAGTCATAAATATTCAATTAAAGGTAAGCTCTTTGGGTCAGTTAAAGGTTGCACCTTTATTTCCAAAGGTGCAACCTTTCTATTTACTTCAAAGTCTCACACATACACACATGCACATGTACACATATGATCAATCTCCATTTTTCACAGATTTTATATTTGTGAATTCACGTTTGCTAAAATTTATCTGTAACTTCCACATCAATACTCATGATGTTCTCGCTGTCATTCATGGACTTTCACAGAATGGAGAAAATTTTGAGTCACCTGATGCACATGTTCTCTGTCTTGTTTCAGCCCTCATATTGTAAACAAATACCTTTTATTGCCGTCTACTTAGTGCCATGTTTGGGGGGTTTGGGGTGCTTTTTGTGAGTGATTTCAGTATTCACAGCATCCCTAAATGTGGTGCTGCAGTGTTGTGTAGTATCCCTAAGTGCAAGAAGGTTGTGATGTGCCTTGTGGAAAGAATATGTGTTAGATAAGCTTTGTTTAGGCATGAATTATAATACTGTTGGTTGTAAAGTCAGTGTTAATGAGTCAACAGTATACACGAAATAAGATGTCTTTAAACAGAAACACACATAAATCAAGGTTGATCAACAAAAATAGGGTGACCAGCAGCTCAGAGAAAACTTTCCCCAGGAGCAATTGTTGTATGTTCACTAATTCAGAGTTTGCAGTGAACTTGTGGAAAATAACTGCTATGAGTAATGAGAATCAACTATATATATAATATATATATTGCCCCCAAGAAAGCTATAATTGGTAGTCGTGACTTCTTGGGCAATTTCTGTATACCCTCTGGACTTATAAGCCTGCAATGCCTAAGTTTTCTCTTCTTTTCTTTTCTTTTTCTTTTTTTTTTTTTTTGAGTTGGACTCTCACTCTGTCACCCAGACTGACGTGCAGGGCATGCTCATGGCCACCACAGCCTCCACCTGCAGGGCTCAGACAATCCTCCTGCCTCAGCCTTCCAAGTAGCTGGAATTACAGGCACATACCAACATGCCTGGCTAATTTTTTTATTTATTGTAGAGACACGGTCTCGCCACATTGCCCAGGCTGACCTTGAACCCCTGAGCTCAAGCATTCCTCTTGCTTCTGCCTCCCAAACTACTGGGATTACAGGTGTGAGCTACCATGCCCGGCTAAATGCCTAAATTTTCAGTTGGTCATCCTCCCTTTCCATGAGTCTCGTACATCTCTGGAAACATGCTGCTGACTTTGATTAAGAGTTAGACAAGCAACTAAGAAGATCAAGAGTAGCATGCCCCTTTGAGTACTGCAAAATGACTTGATGCTACCTGTCTATTATCAAACCATAGTTGTCTCTTTATTTCAACATCAACCAATATCCTGTTTTTACCTCAATATCAGTTGTTGCAGTGAAAGAAGAAAATAGACTTTAATTCAGAGATGTTAAATATATGGCCTACACACCACCTCTCCCCTCTTCTCGTTCCTGGGACATGTTGCTAATTGCTCATGGTTCTCCTGCTGTCCTCGGATGTTATTATAGAATCAGCCTCGGCACAGTACTTTAAGCAGGCACTAATAACGAATTGGAGTGGGGAGGCTGATTGAAATTGTTCCCCATGACAGTAAGCATAATATGTCCTCGTCTGCTTTGATAGACTCTCAATTGTATACACAGTGTGGATTTTGCGATACTCAATAAAAAGCTTCTAGGAAAGAGTCGTGAATGGGTTGTATATTACCAAGTCATCCCGTGTATTACAGGATTGCAGCATAAACATGTATTGGCTCCCACTGTGGTTCAGCAGTCTTCACAGTGTAGACAGGGAGTATGCTTGCAATAACCCACACCACCAGTCAACGTTTTCAAGAATGAAAGTTCATCCTGCTGCTTTTCATTGCAGACAAGAGTGAAGCTAGATCAGAGCAAAAACATAATTGCCATCTTCTATTTGTCCTTTCTCACTTCTCTCCCCCAAACCTGATTTCCGTCATTGCTATATGGTATCTCTAGTTATAAGGAAGCTCAAAATGCAAACACTAATGCATTTCGTTTAACGTAACATCTAATTTAGAATTTACTTAAAATTGCTTTAAAATTTGTTGGACAATGCTGGAAGTTATAGGGATACTCTGAATAAATGAATAAGTATAACATCTAATTTCGAATTTACTTACAATTGCTATAAAATCTGTTGGACAATGCTAGAAGTTTTGCAGGTACTCTGAATAAATGAATAACTGAGTAAGGGATGTTTTGAATAAATGAAATGTGTAGAGCAGGTTTTGGTGGAATATGTTTATTTTGCCAGTCTTTTAAATGACTTAGAATTAAAGAATGTATTCAGGAAAAAGTTTTCCTTTTCTCCACTGTCACCTTTAACAAATTATGTTGAATCTTCCTTTTCCATCTGTTGAGGCTGTGTTGGGCAGATGACATAACTTTTCTGGTATTCGGATATCATCTTTTTCAAATTTAAGTAGTCCAGTTCAATTTAAAACAATAAGTAAAATGAATTTTTGTCCTCCATGCAGTTTATAGTCCAGCCTCTCCTATATCAGGCCTGACCCAAGATTTCCCAGACCAGTGATAGGAAAGAGAGATGACTTCCACTCTTTCAGTGTTCACAACTTCAGTTCTTTCCCTCTCGCTCCTTTGCTTCAGGCTTTTCTGGGTATATGGAGAATGAGGCTCAGAAGTGCTGTGTGACCTGCTCAAACTAGCTTGTAGCACAAACAAGTGTCACACCCATGTCTACCTGGCCTTATTATATTAAATTGACTCTTTGTTGATTTATAACCTAAACACATTAGTAAAGGTACACCACTGTCTGAGAGTTTAGGGATATAAAATTTCCAGAGTTCAACTGAGAACCAGAAGACAAAGAAAAAATGCAAAATATTACTTATTTGGCTCTTTCTCGATTGCTTGTTTAATGGTCTCTGGTATGCAGTGCTCTCTCAGAAAGAAATTTTGTGGGTTCTTGAGAAACACTCTTCACTCCCATCCATGCTGAAGACCTCTGTCTTGGAACTTAGAGTTCTCCCTCATCTCCTGTCCAGAGATTTGCTCTGGGGTCTTCTCATGTCATGCATTTGAATGCAAGATATTTTTCACAAAGTCCCTCACCTAGTTCTCTTCTGTAGCATCTTTTATTCTTATAGGGAAATTCACATGCCCTTGTCTGTCCTGCCAAACTCTGAAAATGTGTGCCATTCACATGGCTCTCCTCTCTCCTTGATTCCAGGTAAGAGTCATACATTTGTCTTCATGCTCCCCAAATTCCAAGGAAATAGCCACAAAGGAATATTCTCTAGGTACTGGAGTCATAGGCTTTAGCTATTTTAGCAGCCTAGAAGGATATATCAAAGGAGAACCAAAGTAATTGCACTATAGAAAACTGAAAAGCTAATACTGTCTTTTAAACCAATATCATTCAAGCTCACATTTTTAATTTTGGCCTGCCTGTCCCAGCTTCCTGGATTTAGTTAGATTATTCATATTCTTCACTGACAGGCTCTGCCTTGATGAAGTTCTTTTAAAGAGGACAATTACTGGTGGGGAGGGCCTGAGGAGGAGATATTGAAAGTGAGAGCATGTTGTCTGGGCTCCTGACCATCTGGTCATCACTAGAGTAATAATCTAAAGAGTGGACAGGGATTTTAATGACAAGGATTCTGGCAATAAAGGTAGTTAAAACTGAAAAAAAAGACTTTCACATGTCTTTGCATATGGTAAACAATATGGTATGATTTTGCAAAGATAAACTCTGAACTAATCTTTTTTACCCCATGTACTATATGAAGTATTTTTCTTCAAGATATGTAACAGAGCTGGGTTTTGGCTCTATATAAGAGCAACCAGTCACCCTACAGTCATTCAAATAACTAAGTTTTAAGCACCTACTATGCAATAAGAACACCACATGACTATTTGATTTAAGCCTCATAAGACCCTCGATACAGATCACCATTCATGACTGTTCTACAGATGACTAAAGTGAGGCTCAGAAGTGCTGTATGATTTGCTCCAGCTAGCTAGTTACACAAACAAGAGTCACACCCATGTCTACCTGGCCTCATTACACTATATTGACTCTGTTGATTTATAACCTAAACACATTAGCAAGTTACACCACTGTCTGAGAGTTTGGGGATATAAAATTTCCAGAGTCCAACTGAGACCCAAAAGATAAATATACAAAACCTCTAAACAGCTCCAATAAATGCCAGGGTTTAAGAATTCAATTCCTTGCATTTTCCTAAAAGGAAAATCTGTCAGTCATCAATCAGAGACCACCTTCTTTTATTAGACACCACTTTAATCCATTTGGTTATCTGGTTTTCTAATTCCAAACAACATATTATAAAAGAAGTCAGAGAGCTCCTACAGAACAACCGATTTGATAGCTTAACAACCAGAAAGGAAACAGAAAATAATTATGACATAAGGATGCAAGATATATAGCTGTCTGGAACTATTTAGTGTAGTGCCTATACTCTGTTTTATATTATGGTATAGTAGTTAATTTTGAAAATTAAAATGAGTCATCAAGAAATGCTTAAATGTTGCTTATCATACTCTGCTTTTAAAAGCAAGAAAGTTTATAAAACAGTTTTGAAATTTTTAAAATCAAAACTAGTTTGAAATGCTAACGTAAGTTTCAAAGCTAAAAAGGATACATATCAATTATAGCTAAGTCTTACTCTGCTGTCTAGCAAGACCAGGCATTTTTTACATATGGATGAGTTCAGGCCAAGAGACCTTGCTAAATATCTTAGTAAGTGCCCAGGGCACCTGTAGAGTTATCTATAAATGTATTTGCATGGAAGGTGCAGGAAATGAGCCAAAGAACTCCTCACCAAAGGATTCATCCTTGGAGACACCATACCAAAAGAAAGATGTGAAATCAGAGGCCAGGAAACAGTTAAAAGTCAGCTTTCAGGAAAGTCTGCAATCTTTGCTTAAAATTGAAGAGCAGAGTCAGGAGAAAGTTAAACCAATCTGTGGGAAAAAATTTTAAAATATTCCAAAGAAACAAATGAGTATTAAAAAGAGGATTTTGCAGATAAGAGGTTTTCACCTTTAGTGGAAGCCAGAATGATGTCCTCCCTGGTAGTAGATGTCATAGGTTCTCACATTTTCTTTAAACCTATCTATAATGTGCAACCATGCCAGCTCTTCCAACCTAGTCCAGTGACTCTGCCTTGCAGACTCCTGCAAAAACTCCTTCCTTTTCCTTCCTTTTATCTTTTTTATCTTGGGTCAGAGGAGCTGGAGAAGATGTCCCCAAATAATTCAGTTTAGCCTAGATTTCAGTTTTTGATAATGTAAGTTCTTATACAATTTTGTCTGCAGTCCAAGTTTCTGCCTTACTATACCTACAAAAATTTTGGGAGTTAAGATCCTAGCTAGTTGCTATTATATGCTTTATAGGAAGTATGGAGATATTGTACTGGATTTTACAATATATTTCTCAGGTCACAAATTCTCTCCCATAAAAGCATTATTCCTAAAATAGCAATATTTCAAATATGCAGTCTCCTCAGATTCCATCTCCCCGCCTCCCCGCCCCAGAACTAGAAATGTGGCAAAAAATGCACAGTGGAAAAGAATCAAGAATCAATCTAGTCTAAATCATTTTCTGCCTTGGTGATTGAACATTTTTGATTGCCATAAATTAAAGCCTCATGCCAATGTTTCTAGGTTCCAGTTGGAAATTTCTAAAGTTAATGATAGAACACCTATAGATTTCCTATTTGCCCTCATACCTTGAACTTACAGTGCTGAGTGTTTTCATTGGAAAAGAAAGGAAGTACTAAACAGCCTTTAACTTTACTTCCAATTGAATTTTTCTGACTATATTTAGAGCCCTTTCCCATGAGGCCATCTGTAACCCCTTTTCTACCTTGGTGTTCTTACCTTCTGAAATCGTGAAGAAATGGTCATTTCCAGTTTGACCATTACTCCACTTCGCTGACTGGGCTTTAAAGTAAAAAAAAAATGCAGTCTACATCTTTGAGCAACCCCTGTACTTGGTTCAATTGTTCATTTAAAAAATAATAATAATAACAATAAGACCACTAATACATTGAAATTCACTGTATTAGCTTTTACAAATTCACCATCTATTTTATTGAACAAATAAAATGTAAGTTCTGTGAAGGCTGAGACAGTGTCTGTCTTGTTCATTGCTATTTCAGCATCTATAATGTGTAAAATGAATGAATGAATCAATAAATATATGTTAAATAAATGAAAAAACTCAGTCCTGTTAACACCATGCACCATCACACAATACCACTCTAGCCATATATATATTTAAATTATAATTAAATATAATTAAATATATTAAGACAATATATAAGTATATATATAAATTTAAATTATAATTAAATATATTAAGACAAATTAAATATATGTGACACCAGATCTATCTTCCTATGTTTTTTCTTTTAGATAGATAGAACAATGCAAAATCCTTTAAATGTCCTAAAATAATTAATTTTTTAAAATTTTAACTTCTTTAACTTTAATAGGAATCACAAAAATAGAGACAGTGATAATTGTATGTAAATACTTGTTTTTTGTCAGTTAATCTCTTTAATAAGCCCCCTACCCAGATTAACAAAAAGGTAGGAAAGTATAGACAAGCAGATGTAGGGACTTTGGAGTCAGACTGCCATGGTTCATCCCCCCAACACCTGTTGATCTCAGACAACTCACTTAGAAGCTCTGGCCTTTGATTTATTTATTTGAAAATAGGGACAATAATAGTATCTGCCTCACAGGATTGTATGAGGGTAAATGATCGTGCTTGTTATTTGTTTATTGTCTCTCAGTCCAAATCCTCTCTTCTTTCTTGAGTTGAGTCTCCCTCTGTCACCCGGGCTGGAGTGTAGTAGCACACTCATGACCACCGCAGTCTCGACCTGCTGGGTTCAGGCAATTCTTCTGCCTCAGTCTTTCAAGTAGCTGGAACTACAGGCACGCGCCACCACGCCCAGCTAATTTTTTTGATTTATTGTATAGATGAGGTCTCTCCAAGTTACCCAGGTTGGTCTCAAACCTGTGGGCTCAGGCATTCCTCTCACCTCAGCCTCCCAAAGTGCTGGGATTATAGGCGTGAGCCACCACGCCTGGCTCAAATCCTCTCTTCTATCCTCTGATCTATAACACTAGGGAAGGACGTTTCAAATGACACTTCTCATCCTCTTTTGCCAGTGGTCATCTTTTTAGGCTCTTCTAATAAGGGACACCATAGATATATTAGAAAGTAGGAGGTGGGAGACAAGACTTCCTTCTGTTTTTGCTGTTTTGTCAGCATTATTCATTTCAGTTTGTTCAAGTTTCCAGCTTATTTCAACACATCTGTCCCCTTAGAGGTATTAGCGGCAGCCTGTCCATGCCATTATCTCTGAGAATGAAGTGTCGGCTCTAAGGGGCTGTTTCTCAAATTCATAAGATGTCAGCTGCAGCCAAGAGACACCTCTCATCAAAAGTCTGAGCACTCTCCTGTGATCTACCAGATTCTCATAACCCAACCTCTGTCATTCTTCTCAATGTGGGGAGGAAGCACATGTGGCTACTTCATGTAATTATTATCTCTGTTTTCTTTGTGCTTTCTCAGCTCTCCAACACCCATGTAACCAATTTTCTATTTTAAATTGCCCCTACTTGAATACCTAGTATGATTACTATTTTTCTGACTGGACTTTAACATACAATAGGTAGATATTTGTAAAGTGCTTACAACAGTGTGTCACATATAGTAAGCACTTAATAACTGTTAGCATTGTTATTCTTGTATTGCTGATATATTTATTAGGGCAACAGCACCTGATTCTTAGTTTTCACGATCAAGAGAAAAGCAGCTGAATTTGAGAGAAAAACTGAAAATTATTCTCTCAGCAACCCAGGTGAATCAAGTACACCACTTTACAACCAGAACATAGCCGGAAGAAGAAATGAGATAAACATTTGCTAAAGAGAATAAATGATGTGCTTCCCTAGCTCTTTGTGGTGACAAGCTTAAAAATAAAATTCTAACCCATCACAAACTGGTATGTAACCCTTGAGCATAATCAAAATACAACTTGTATCACCCATGACGCAGCATACTAGACTGTTCTATGCCTTGTCCAACGAAACAAATCCACCGGTCATGGGTTTGGATATCTTTGTTGTTTGTGCTAATATAACAAATGCCTGAGATTGGGTTTTTACAATAAATAGAAACTTATTTTTCATGGTTATGTAGACTGAGAAGTCCAAGTTCAAGGCACTGGTAGGACTGATGTCTGGTAAGGTCCCTGCCTTTGCTTCCAAGATGTTTGTTGCCTTGTTGGTGTCTTTTCTGAAGGGGACAAGCATTGTGTCCTCACATGGCAGAAGGGACAGAAGGACAGAAGAGCACTCTCTTCAACCTCAAGTCTTTTTATAGAAGTGCTAATTCCATTAATGAAGGTAGAGTCCTCATTATTTAATCACTTCCCAAAAGCCACGTCTCTTAGTACTGTTTCATTAGGAATTAAGTTTCGACATGAATTTTAGAGAGGGTACCATCCTTCAACTATAGTGGCTATTGTGGCAATGTTATATTGCCATAAAAGTGTTTACACCTTCACTCTCAAATTCTGTACTTACCTTCTGTAGACTGTTTCCCCACGGTTTGAAATGGCCCAGAACACATTTTGATTAGCACTGCTTTATAGTGATTTGGAACTATTCACTCCTTTTATTAGAATATTCCAATTTTAGGAGAGGCTTGGTTCTGCCCTGATAGGGCTGTAGATCCCCTTTACTTACGGTGTTTTCTAACTACACAGAAAGAAGAAAAGCTTGGAATATATTGGAGAACATGTGAATGGTGAATCACTTAGGCTGCCATTTTAGAAAGGAAGGCACATGAACAGCTTTTCTTATATTTTAGGTCTGGGGTAAAAGAAAGTGCCTCATCCCATCTTCCTTTCCCCAAACAGAAACTTACTAGTCATATACTTTTTAATCTTCATTGCTTCTGAATAGAATACCTTATTATGCAATAATGTTGTTCTTGTGTTCCTCACCTAGTCATCCTTCCAAGCTCAAACCCAAGGCCATTTATTTTATGAAATCGTCTTTGGTCCCCAATAATACGCTATTTACCCCTATGTACTTGACACATACTGCATGATGCTATAGGTTTGTTGTTATCATTATTTTATTTGCTTTTTAAAAAAATTAATAGCTTATCTTCTTTAAAGCTATAAGATCATTAGGGAAAACTCTCTTTCTCATGAAACTTTGTGTCCTCCTGAGAAACTATAAGTGAGTTTCTACATAAAGCGGTTTTCTAAATGCAGTTTTATAGTTACAAAGAGTACAGGGAAATATACCTGTCCATTGAGGAAGGCATTGGAGGAGGATGCATAATACATCTCTCAATTAGAGTAAATCATACTGATTTTTAAAAACTCAAACTATGGTGAGACCGATGCTTTCTAAAAGTATTTGGAAGTCCCTTGATAAAAGAGACTTTATAAATGTACAGCACAGTGAAATATTTCCAATTAGAAAAAAAAGAAATCATGAGGAAAAATTTATTAATAGTTTAATAATGTAATTTTTAAAATGTAGTTTTATTTTTAAAGTAAAATAAAAACAAAGCTTGAAAATTAAATTTTGTATGAAAGGATATAATAAACGGATTGTGATTCAGACTTCATGTCAATTTTTTTAAAGCATCTTATGTACTTCAATCCTCTTCATCCAAAATTACTAAATAAGAACTGCAGATTTCTCCATCTGTTAGGAAAGGATTTACCAAATCTATCTAAATTATTTAAAATCCTTTCATCTTAACTAATAATTTTTTATGTGAAAATATCTAAGGAATAGAAAAAATTCTTTCAGAGAATCTGGTTATTCATGAATATTTTCTGCTGTATCCCGGTAAATAACCAGTTTAAAAATTCTCTGCATATCTATATACTAATCTGAAAATGAGATTTTTACGTATATGATCTCTATGTTCCTTTTCATCAGAAATAAGAAAAGTGTTTTTGAAATGGAAATTTCTCTCTAAGACGAGAAGCCTCAGTGATTGTTGAACTATACCAAGGGGCAATTTGACATTTCCCTAGTCATGTTTGTTCTAAATCACACCTTTTGAACATTTTTTTTTTTAAATCAATATTTCTTATTATGGTTTTATGCGGTACAGTTAAGGGTTAGGTGTACAATTACATTTCATTCAGGCACCCTGTTGATAAAAGGTGTTTCCCCATCCCCAGACAGATATTTGCTACTTTAATCCCATCCTCCCCCCCATAGTTTTCCAGTACCGTCAGTCATTTTCTTATAGTATTGCATTGGATGTTCAAGGTCCATTATATGAGTGAGAACATGTGATACTCGGATCTTTGTTTCTGTGAGAGGTCACTCAGTATTACAGACTCTAGTTCAATCCAGGTTGCTGCGAAATTCATGATTTTGTTCTTTTTTTATGGCTGTGTAGTATTCTATCATGTATATGTACCACATTTTTTTAATCCATCCTCTTATGATAGGCAGCATGGTTATTTCCAGGTTCTTGCTATTGTGAACAATGCTGCGATAAACATATGTGTGCAGGTATCTTTTTTATAGAGTGATTTGAGTTCTTCAGGATATATTCCCAGTAGGGGGATTGTGCGGTCATATGGGAGGTTGGTATTTAGAGCTTTTAGGAATCACCACACTGCTTTCCACAGAGGTTGCACTAGTTTACACTCCCACCAACAGTGTAGAAGTGTTCCCTTTTCGCCACACCCTCTCCAGCAGCTGTTATTTTTTGAGTTGTTGATAATTGCCATTCCGACTGGAGTTAGGTGGTATCTCAGTGTGGTTTTGATTTGTATCTCCCTGATGATTAGTGAGGTTGAACATTTCTTCATGTGTTTGTTGGCTGGTCGGATGTCCTCTTTTGTGAAGTGTCAGTTCATATCTTTTGCCCATTTTATAATGGGGTTGTTTGTTTTTTTCTTTTCAGCACATTTTAGTTCCTTGTATATCCAAGATGTTAAGCCTTTGTCAGACCTCGTGTTGGCAAATATTTTTTCCCAGTCTGTAGGCTGTCTCCCTGCTCTCTTGATGGTTTCTTTGGCCTTGCAGAAGCTTATCAGTTTAATGAGGTCCCACTTGTCTATCTTCTCTCTTATGACCTGTGGGTTTCGAGTTTTGTTCAGGAATTAGATGCCAGTTCCAATTTCCACGAGGGTATTTCCTTCATTTTCTAAGGTTCTTATGGGTTGAGGTTTTACATTTAGGTCTCTGATCCATTTGGAGTTAACCTTTGTGCATGGGGATAGATAGGGGTCCTGTTTCAATCTTCTGCATGTGGTCAGCCAGCTTTCCCAGCACCATTTACTGAATAGGTTCTCCTCTCCCCAGTGGTAGGTGGTGGAGGCCTTGTCGAAGATGAGTTGGTTGAGAAGTTGAGATTTTGCTTCTGGAATCTCAATTCTATTCCATTGATCTATATGCCTGTTTCTATACCAACACCAGGCTGTTTTGATGATTGTAGCTTTCTAGTAAAGTTTGAAGTCTGGTAATGTGATACCACCTGCTTTGTTTTTTTTTTTTTTTTTTTTGCTGAGGATTGTTCTGGCTATTCTTGGATGTTTGTGTTTCCATATGAATTCCTGTGTTGTCTTTTCTGGGTCTGAGAAGAATGTTGCTGGTAATTTGATGGGTATTGCATTGAATTTGTAGATTGCCTTAGGTAAGATGGACATCTTCAAAATGTTGATTCTTCCAATCCATGAGCATGGGATATTTTTCCACTTGTTTGTGTCATCTTTGATTTCTTTGAGCAGTGTTTTGTAATTTTCATTGTAAAGGTCTTTCATGCCTCTGGTTAGGAAGATGCCAAGGTATTTCATTTTTTTTGTGGCTATTGTGAGTGGAATTGTGTTTTTTATTTGGGTTTCTGTTTGTTTATTATTGGTGTGA
>NW_007255712.1:1735622-1739768 GCF_000164805.1 Carlito syrichta
GTTTTCAGGGGAAATGGTTCAAATTTTTGTCCATTTAGGAGTATGCTGGCTGTGGGTTTTTCGTAGATGGCTTTTACTATTTTGAGGTATGTTCCCCGTATGCTTAGATGTTCAAGGGTTTTTATCAAGAAGGGGTGCTGGATTTTATCAAACGCTTTTTCTGCATCTAATGATATAATCATGTGGTTTTTGTTTTGACATCTGTTGATGTATTTAATTACATTTATGGTTTTACGAATGTTGAACCAGCCTTGCATCCCAAGAATGAAGCCTACTTGGTCATGACAGATGATTTTTGAGATGTATTGCTGAATTCGGTTTGCTAAAATCTTGTTGAGAATTTTAGCATCTATGTTCATCAAAGATATTGGCCTGTAGTTCTCTTTCTTTGTTGGATCTTTACCTGGCTTGGGTATCAATGTGATGTTGGCTTCGTAAAATGATTTGGGGAGAGTTCCACCTTTTTCAAATGCCTGGAATACCTTCAGTAGTATTGGTATCAGCTCCTCCTTAAATGTCTTGTAGAATTCTGCTGGGAAGCCATCTGGACCAGGGTTTTTTTTTTGTAGGAAGTTTTCTTATTACGTAGTCGATCTCCTTGATTGTTATTGGTCTATTTAGGGTCTCAATTTCTTCTTGTTCCAATCTAGGTGGGTTGTGTGATGTCAGAAAGTCCTCCATTTCCTTAAGGTTTTCAAGTTTGTTTCCATACAAGTGTACGTAGTAGTCTCTAATGATCTTTTGTATTTCTTCAGGGTCAGATGTGACTTCATCTTTTGTGTTTCTGATTGTACTTATTTGATTTTTTCTCATTTTTTCTTTGTCAGTCTAGTTAGGGGACCATCAATCTTGTTTATCCTTATGAAGAACCAGCTTTTTGTTTCATTGATTTTTCGTATGATCTTTTTGTCTTCTATGTCCTGGATTTGGGCTTTTATTTTGATGATCTGGATTCTTCTGCTGAAATTAGGGTTTTTGTGGTCTTGATTTTCCAACTTTTTTAGGCAACTTGTTAGGTTAATTTGTGTTCCTTCCATTTTCTTCATGTGTGTTTGTAGGGATATAAATTCCCCTCTTACTACAGCTTTCAAGGCGTCCCAGGATTTTGGTAAGATGTTTCTTCATTTTCATTTGTTTCCAGGTATCTTTTGATCTTGTTTTGATATCATCATTGACCCAGGAGTTGTTTAGCATCATGCTGTTTAGTGTCCATGTCTTTATGGGTTTTGGGGGGACTTTGTTGGTGTCAATGTTTATTTTTATTCCACTGTGGTCCGGGAAGGTGCATGGTAGAATTTCAGTCCTTTTAAATTTGCTTATGCTTGATTTATGGCCAATTACATGGTTGTCTTAGAATACGTTCCATGTGGTGATGAGTAGAATGTATATTCTGTGGTCTTTGGATGGAGTGTTCTGTAGGTATCAATTAAGTCCATTTGGTCCAAAGTCGCATTGAGGTTCCGGATCTCCTTGCTGATTTTTTGTCCTGATGATCTGTCTAGGGTTGTGAGTGGGGTATTAAGGTCCCCAGTTATGATGGTGTTAGAGTCAATATCTTTCTTTAGTTTTCCTAGAAGTTGCTTTATGAAAGTTGGCGCATCTATGTTGGGTGCATATATGTTTAGGATAGATATTTCTTGTTGATGGATTGAGCCTTTTATCATTATGTAGTGGCCTTCTGTATCTTTTTTGATTTTTAATAGCTTGAAGGGCATTTTGTCTGAAATTAAGATCGCTACTCCTTTCTTTTGTATTCCATTCGCCTGATAGTTTGTTTCCCATCCTCTTACTTTGAGTCTGTGGGTATCCTTTCTAGTGAGGTGAGTCTCTTGAAGGCAATAGATTAATTGCCTGATGATATTTTATCCATTTTGCCATTCTGTGTCTTTTCAGTGGTGCATTTAGTCCATTCACATTTAGGCTAATAATTGAAATGCAAGAGTTGATCCCTGTCATAAGGTTCTTACCGAGTTGTTCCTGTTTGTTTGTTGTCTGTCTTTGGGTTTTGGAGTTGGTCCATGTGTGTTTTTAATCTTTTGCCTATACTCTTGTGAAGAATGTTGTTGTTCTTTTTTCTTTTTCTTCTGTGTTCAGTACTTTCTTAAGTGTTTCCTGTAGAGGTGGTCTGGTGGCAGCTTTGGTTCTTAGGGATTGGATATCTGGAAACGATTTCAATTCTTCTTCACTAATGAAGCTTAGTTTGGCTGGGTACGTTATTCTTGGTTGAAATTGTTTCTCTTTTAGAACTTTGAAGATAGGGCTCCAGGCTCTCCTAGCCTGAAGGATTTCTGTGGATAAATCTGCTGCTATTCTAATTGGTCTTCCCTGGTAGGTAGTCTGGTCTTTTTCTCTTGCTGCCTTTAGGATTTTTTCTTTTATAGCTACTTTGTTTAGGTGAATTATTATGTGTCTGGGAGTTGGTCTTCTCGTTTGTTGTCTTGCAGGGGTTCTCTGAATCTCTTGTGTTTGAATTTTTTCATCCTTGATGTGATGAGGGAAGTTTTCTTGAATGGTTTCATGAAATGTTTGTTCCAGTATGGCTTCTGTTTCTCTCTCTGCCTCAGGAAGCCCAATTACTCTTAGGTTTGGTCTCTTGAAGTGATCATTCATCTCTTGCAGGTTTTGTTCTGTCTTTTTGAGCTTCTTTTCTATGCTTTTGGCAGTTTGAATTAGTTCTGTGTTTTGGTCTTCTAGCTCTGAGATTCTTTCTTCTGCTTAGCTAATTCTGCTTTCCATGCTTATTAGTCTGTTATTCATTTCCATCACAGTATTCTTTACTGCTGTCATTTCTGACATCAGCTCCTTCCTATTTTCCTCTTGTCTCTCCTCAATTTTTTAAATTCTCTCCATTAATGTCTTGATGTCTGGGTTTGTTGCATGTGACCAGTCATTCTGGGGGCTCTTCATTGTTTGTGTTCCAGAATCTGTTTTCTCAGTGTCTGATCTCCCAGGGGTCTGTGTGAGCCTATATTCTTCTTTTGGTTTTTCTTCATTTGTGCGGTTTTTCTCCCTCCCTACTTTTTCCTTCCCTCCATGTCACCATCTTCTTTAATTCTGTTATTCAGGGGTAAAGGGATTGGTTTTACTTCTGTTTGTTCAATCTCCTATTCTTTATGTATGCCTTCTTACTTTGTTTAATTCTGGAGTTGCACTGTAGGTTGGGGGTGGTCCTTTTTGCAGTCTTGAGATTTACTTATGGGGGGAGCTGTGATTCAAAATCTTTCTGCAAGTCCTGGTATTTGCTGACAGGTGTGTAGATAATCTGGAACCCACTTCCCACTGCCTTGGAATCTGTCCGTGCAATGGGGCTGTAGGTTTACTCCCTGAAATAAAATGTGGTTAGCAGAGGGAAGAGAATGGAGCAGACAGTGGGTAGAAGAGGGGGGTGGAGAGATAGAGGAGTAAGGGGGGAAACAAACGTATGCCAACAAATGGAGAGAGAGACCTATACTGAAACAGATAAAAACAATAGACCACAGCTACTGACGAACCAACTCCCATACAAAAAAAAATAAAACATATAGTGATGCTAACATACAAGCTAACCAACCACCTTATTGGTGTGCTGTTCCTCTATACAAAGACATGGATTACAGAGAGAAGAAAAGGAAGAGAAAAAAAAAGGATCAATACAGTAGGAATAGAATTAAGTCATTAAACTAACAGAATCAATGAAGCACTCTCTGAGACTTTTCATTTAAGTCCAATGTCCTTTCTGTTCTGATTTCTAGCTTTCTTTTCAAGCAGGCAAATTAGTTTGCAGTTAGGGTTAGTTGCCCATGGTCTGCTGTGAAGGACAATTCAGATCACTCTCCGTTCACCACTCTAGCCTATGTCTTTTTCAAGCTTGTTTCTCTCATTTCAGTGTTGTTACCTTGAATAGACAGCAGGTGGTGCTATCTCAGCTGCTCGCCCCAGAGGGGGCGGGGCTGGACAGGAACCTACAGACTGGAGATGGTGCCTGCCTCAGGGCACAAGCAGGAGAATCACAGCGGGCAGGATGTCTCGGTTGCCGGAGAGGTGGCAGCGATCCCAGCAGATCTTCCCTTAAGGGGCTTCAAGGACTGAAGTCGTGGATCACCTCCGGCCCACGTGGTGCGATGTGCTACCGGCGGCAGTGGTGGTGGCGGCGGTGGTGGTGGCGGC
>NW_007255712.1:1739788-1794235 GCF_000164805.1 Carlito syrichta
GTGGTGGCTGAGGCGGCTGTGGTGGTGATGGCGGCGGCAGCGTCTGCGCTGTAGTGGCTGTCCAATCTGCTGCGATGCCCCAGCGGTGGCAATGGCCGAGCTCCGTATGAAGAGCAGGCTGCGATTTTGGGGTCCGCAGCCCTCGAGGCGAGAGCCAGAGACCCTCTGCAGTTTTCCTTTGCAGAGGGTTTCACAGACCAGGTTGCCCCATCGCCATCTTGCCGGAAGTCCCTCCTTTTGAACATTTAAAGGTGATGGGAAGGAAATGACTCAAGCTAACAAAAAATCCACCTGGCTACTGATATTTTTGACAAAAATTAGTCCAACCCTAACCCTATCAGAACGTTCTTTTTCACAAAGTGTATTTCTTTTCAGTCAAATCTTCCTTTATAAGTTATTTATATAAGTCATATGCATATCAAAAATATATTTTGACCTTGACTTCAATTTGAAAAACATATTTCATGCTGTAGTCCATTTTCTCACAGTAAAGCCTATGATAGTGAAAGGTTTTACATAGTTAATTTCTGGATATTACTTCATAAATTACTTAGTCCCTTTTTTAGGAATGAAAAGAAAGTTATGTCCATTAAAGTTTCTCAGAGATTACACTGAGAATCCACTTTGGGCTGTGTATTTTCACCTTTTTGAAGGTTTTTTAAATGCCTCATTTGCTATGAATGTTCCTCCAGTCTTTAGAAATTATAGGATCTGTGGAAATGAGTAAATTAAAGGATAAGATTCCCATTTAGATCAATCTTGTGTAAATATTACTGAAGATAAGGGTGATAAATCATCTTTTGTTTGGGCCTTCCTCATGGGAGGTATGTGAGTGAATATTAGCAGACAATATACTCATCATATAATTGAGAGAGCTAAAAATCTATGTTCACCCTGACCCTGATTTCAGATAAGGTACTTGCTTTTCACATATTTTCTTCTTTGTGTGTTGCTTATTTTGTTTGTTCTTAGCATCAGGAAGTACGTATAGTTACCTTGAGGTTACCAAAGTATCTAGGTAAGTTCCCATAATAGAAATTAACATTGTTATCAACAATTATTATTATTATTATTATTATTATTATTATTAAAGAAACTGTAGACCCAGGCCCTCTGCACTGCCAGAAGTATTTGTATAGAGGAAGACAAAAAAGGAACTCACCAGAGCTGTGAACCTATTGGCATGTCTTCATCCCAAAGTGGGAAAATTGCACTAACTACGTAATTTAATCATGGGGACAAACTGACATCTAAGCCTCTGGGATCTTTCTGTTCCAATAACTCTAACTGGAAGAACTGTCTTCTGCCAAAAGTGTGGTAGATGATGCAGATATTATACTTTATTTCTACTTGTATTATAGCAGTTATAGAAGTTCGCTCTGTATTTCAGTTGTTTTTTATTCAATAAAAATGCCAGGTGCTAAGAATAAAAGAATATTCCAGTAAAAGGAAAAAGGCTGCATGAATATTTGAAATAGCAGGTACAAAGCACCTTAACAGAAATGTGTGCAATGTACCCTAATAACACAAAGGAAGGAACAACCAACTTTCTTCAGTTTTGGCAGAAGATCTCAGAAGGAGAGGACATGGATGAGAAAGTTATTTAAGATGAATAAAAATTTCCACAACAGACAGTTGAGTAGAGGTAAGTGTTCTGGTTAGAGGAAACAGAATGTCCAAAAGCAGAGGCATGAAGCAGCGTACAAAATAAGAGAACTACAAGAGAAAATCAGAGAGACTGTCATGGTATTCAGTAATTTGGAGATTTAGTCTCTCAGCAATAGGAATATCCAAATGCTTTCTTAAGGTAATGGGATAGTATGTTCATGTTTGCTTCTTGGTTAGATCACTTTGGCTGAAACATACAGAATGGTTTGAGACTCCTGTGGTAATTGAAGTCTGAAGTAAAGAGGAAGAAGAAGGTAAAAGGAAGGAATTAATTTGAGAGACTCTTAGGAGGAAAAATGGACAAATAACAATAAGGCTAAATGAAATGAATTTATTTATTTATTCTAAACGTGGCCTAGACACTTTGCTAGTCTCTAGGGATTATTAAAAAAATTATTTAGTGATAAAAAAAAGCATGGTAAGGCAGACTTTATTCAGGACTACCATGTTAGGTATAGAACCACAGCAATGGGATTTAAGAGCTGGGGAGAGAGATTGGGTTCATGTCTGAATACAGTATAGGCAAATAGAAATTTACAACCAAAGACAGAGTACAGGTAAGTGGATGAAAAATTACTAAAAGGAAGCATCAGTAGCTAGGGAGATTCTGGCTAAACCAATCTATTAGGATTATTGCTGAAAACAGGCCAAGGTGATCAGACATCACCTGGGGAATGATGGAGGATAAGGAATCTGATTAGATATCGAGGATAATCAGACATCAGAGATAGGGGATTCTAACTAAGCTGACTTGGCAGTGTCCTTTGCTAAAACTAGACTTTACAAGGAAGATCAAAGATGAGTCTAGGAGAAAGTTTAGGTGCCTGACTAAAGTTTGGCCATGCAAGGAATCTTTGTCAGAATACAACTAAATTTAACAGACATAGAACTTAGGGTCTAATAGAAGAAACAGAACATTAAACAAGCCTTTACAGTGGAAAGTAAGTAGTTGGATAGGCTAACGTGGGTTGCTATAGCAGCAAGAGTTCAGGTTCTCCAAATCTAGACAGGAGACTAGGGAATGTTTTCCAGGGGAAAGAAAATGTACACTGAGACCTAAGAAAGGCAGAAGTGAGGAGAGTTGGATGGGAGACTTGCAGGAAGAGAGAGCATTTGAAAAGGCATTGGGGTAATTGCATAGTAAGAGACAGAATCTCAAAGAAAAGTGTGGAGAGATGAGGAGAGGCAAGAGAAGTAAGCATATGCATCAATTTCCAACTCAAAAAAAAAAATAGTCAATAATAACAAAAAGTAAATAAGTGGTATAATCTCTCCGAGAGAAAGAGGTCAGCTGAGGCTAGAACATGGGGAGTTTTAAGGCAATGTTAAGAAGTTCTACAGTCACATGAAGGGTAATGCTGAAACATTTTTTTTTTAATTTTTCTGTGGAGACAAGTTTTCTCTGTGCTGCCCAGGATGGTCTCAAACTCCTGAGCTCAAGCCATCCTCTCTTCTCAGCCTCCCAAGGCATGCCACCATGCCCAACCCCACTGAAACATAGAAAGGACATCCATATTCCCAGTTTTAGGAAATCACCCTGGCTGTGATATAGAGAACTCGTTTTAGTAAGAGGGCAGCCCTGGTGTTGTCTATGGCCCAGCCTTCACATCATTTTGCTTTTCTTTTTAAAACACGGTTCCTCCCACTAAACGAGATATTTCAATAAGGCACCGAAATATCTTTCTCACTTGTTATTGCATTCCCAGGCAGATGCTCAAAAACTATTGAAAAAAATAGTAAACGAAAGAATAAATGAACGAGGCATGATTAGGAGGGCATTATAGGATGCCACAGTGGAAATGTGGGGCCTTGGACAAGAGTAGGGGTAAGAAAAGTTAAGATAATGGGATAGATTCAAGAGATAATCTGAAGCAAAAATGACAGGTCATTAAAAGTAATAGAAATAAAGTTACAAAGAGGCAAAAGTAACTTCTGGTTTCCTGCCTTGCAAAACCAGAAAGATAGCAATGCCTTTGTTAAGTGTCGCCACTTACACATCTAATTTTTTATTTTTTATTTTTTTTTGAGTTGGAGTCTCACTCGGTCACCCAGACTGGAGTGCAGTGGCCGCTCCCGGCCACCGCAGCCTTGACCCGCTGGGCTCCGGCGATCCTTCCACCTCAGCCTTCCAAGTAGCCGGAATTACAGGCATGCACTACCACGCCCAGCTGATTTTTTGATTTATTGTAGAGATGAGGTCTGGCGGCCCAGGCGGGTCTCGAACCCGGGGCTCAGGCAATCAGCTCACCTCAGCCTCCCAAAGGCGCGGGATGACAGGCTGAGCCACCGAGCCCGGCTTAACTTATTTTCCATAGTGTTTCAACCCTCGGTTTCCTGCTCTTCACTCTTTCTACCAAATCATTCCTCAGGCTGTTCTGCACAGCATAATTTGCAGCCTTCTTTACATGGTGATCTATTTCCCTTGAAATCAGATTTAAAATTCACACTTTCTAAAAATGTAAACAAAGAAAAAAAAATAACGAAAAATTACAAAAAGGGATAAGTGGAGATAAGAAGAGAACACACAGCGGAAATTCAAATTTAAAAAATAAGAGGAAATAGAGTGACCGTCATTATTAAAAATTACGATTCAGGATGTGTTAGGTGTAAGACACTCGATAGAAATAATGAAAGAATTGCATTGTGTAACTTCAAAGATAGGATATTTATGTCCTATAATGCATAGATGTACAAAGAATATAAAGCCATGTGTAAGTGCCAAATGAGAGGGACAGAGAATAACGTTTATCTGAACTCATGATGAAAATATTCCCGTGTACTGGGACACAGGGCAAGTTGAAGGAAGGACCGGGGAAGCCCCAGATGTCCTAAATCTCTTCTCAATAAAGTTTTGGATTCCTGCTAACAGCTATGTCAATCCCTGTTGAGTGGGCTTTCCATCAGAATAATATGATGCGCTCCAAGTTCAGTGTTTTTGCTACAACCTGCAGCTGGCAATATTCCTGAGCAGGCATAGCTAATACCCAACAGCTGAATGTATTTGGATTGGTATTCAAAATTATTCATGGTGCCAACTGTGAGAAGCACTGATATTCATGCCACTCATTAAATAAGCAAATTAAGTTATTTGATTATCCCAGTTCTTAGAATCTCAGCACCTTCATATCCTCTTTGCAAAAAAAAAAAAGTGAAATCTGAAGACATGGCATAAAATCAGAACGTGTCATCAGGCACATAGAAATTAGATTATTGCCATTAATATTTTATCTTTTAGCTTGACTTGTTCACCTTAATGAAAATACCAGAACAGTGAGCAATTCTCTTTTCTGACTCCTCAAAAAATAAAATGCAGCAAAATCCTAATGCGTTTACCATGATCTATCCACTTTGGATAGTCAAAGTTGTCATTGGAGAAGAAATAAGGAAAAATGAGAGACATGAAAGCATTCCAAAAGAAGAAAAAAGGAGAAGGAGGGGAGGGGAAGAGAGAAAGAGGAAGAAGAGGAGGAGAAGGAGGAAGAGTGACATAATGAATTTTTTAAATGATTTTTGGTGATAATAGTCAAAAATGGAAATGCAAAGAAAATATAATAAGACACCTAAGAAATAAGCCATACGATATGTCTACAAATCTTTTGTGTGTGTGTGTATGTGTGTGTGTGTGTGTATGTGTGTATGTGTGTGTGTGCGTATGTGTGTATTGCTAGCATGATTGGCGTTATATTTTAGTATTAATGGAGAAATGGGAAAAACTTTTTCTTCCTGCCAAAGATATTCTCCAAGGAGCAAATTGAATATATAGAGAAGAAATGAGAACTAAATATGCCTTTTAAACAAGAGTCCCAGAAAGAGTCCCACAAAGTCCCAGGAAGAGAGGGTAGCAGAACAAACTAATCAAAACAAAAGTGGAAGTAAGGTGGGAGTGAAAAAGGAGGATACACTAAGTGATATTGGGGGACTTGAATGGCCTAAAGGGAAGCAATGAAAATTGTATGAATTTGGGAATTCAACAGAGAAGCATGAGATGTAGTCATTAGATGGAGGTGAGGTCTTGGATATCTAGATGTCTGTCTATATTATTACTTTTTATAGCAAAGATTTTCTTAAATCCTTATTAAAACAAACAAGGAAGCTTAAGCAGAAAAAATTATTCGAGTTGAAAGGTGAGAGTTATTCAGATTATGTTCTGTAAGAGACTGCAAGCCAAACCCCATTACCATGATGGAAACTTATAGAGGTCTCCCACCCTCACAACCACCAGGGAAGTGGGTCTTTATAGCAGGATCCGGTGGGTAGGGCAGCAGGACAGGCTTATTGGAGAAACCTGGGGAAAAGGGAGGCGTTGACTTGGTTTCTATAGCAAACTTGAACCAAAACAACTGAGTTAATATATTCACATAAAACTGCCTTTGCAGGTCTAAGTTAATAAAGTAAGAAAAATCAGCAAATATCTCACGCTCTCTAATATTTGAATGGCAAAGATAGCTTGTGCTCAGTTCCCTTAAAGACTGCAAAGCATGCAATTAGCTATGAAAACCTGTCAGGAAAAATAGTTGACTTCCATATCAAAGCTATATCTGAGGAAGCATAGCAGGATGGGGTGGAAAGGTGATGGAGGTGAACAAAAAAGCTCAGCTCTTTCTTTCTTATTCATTGTTTGACTTTTGGTTGATTACGTATCTGAACCTCAGTTTCCTTTTTTACAAAATAAAGACAATAATACCATTTATGCAAAGGTTTTTTTAATACACGTATATAAATTGTTTGATTTAATACATACTTTTGGATTACCTTCTATGGGCCATCTGTCAACACTTGTGACAACAGGTATTGGTGGTCCATGGGTGAGCAAGCAGAGATGGTTCCTGACCTCATAAAACCTTCCAGTACACAATATAATAAATACATAGATGCTCAATAAATTGCAGCCAGTATTTCATTTGATGAAGACATATGAAATGCATTCAGAGTAAGATAAATCCCAAATATATAACATAAATTATCACCTGCAGGTAGATGGATTTTTATTAAATGGAAAACAAATGTAGATGATTTGGTGTAAATTGTGCTGTTTTGACATATGTACAGACAAGTTTGAGAGAGTAAGAAAGCTAGCTGATGAAAGAGGTGGATAAGAAAAATATGTGTGCTTTTATATATATGTGTGTGACTTCCCTAAAAACCCATCTCAACTGCACCATTATATATTCGGCAAGATTTCCTAAATTGAAGAAGCAGATACATGTTGTGTTACTGCTCCCCTACGGACTCACTGTGAGTACCAAGAGAGGTTTCAGTGTAATAAAAACAAAATCGAATTCCTCTCTGGGCTTGAGAATAGGTAGCATTACTTTAGCCAATTGCAGTAGCAGAAAATTGACTTATTCTCAAAAAGTTCTCACAGTCCATGCTCATCACACTGCTAAGTCCAGGGAAAATTTCTTCTCTCATCATGTAACTTTAGGAGCTGCCAACAGTAAGGACACTTAAATTGAGGCTCATCTTCCTTCTGTTTTCAGAAGTCTCGGGCATTTAACGCCAGCTTCTTGGGATGCTGCTTTGTCAACAGGTAATGCCACAGACTAATTATTTCACCCAGAAGAAGAACCTTTACAGAAACCCTGTGTAAATGCTGCAAAGCTTTCTTTCTTCTTTTCCAAGATTCTGTTTAAGTTGTTGCTATTACAGTGACAGCTTTGTTGAGCTGGCCTCAAGTTCCAGAGACCATCTCTAAGTTGCGGCATTAGAGGAGCTCCCAAGGAAGCATTGCTCAATGCTGAAGAAATTAAAAATGTGACCATTCTAGAAATCTCCTGGACAGCAGCTGCCCTATCTTCATGCAGGATAGCAATTGCAAGAATCCAAGTGGAATTTCTCACTGAGATTTCAAAAGCATGCCAGCACTTGATGGTATTTTGAAGAGATGCAATAAAGAAAGTTCAGGAAACAAAGGTTGATAACAATTCTCTCTGAAAATGAAATAAAGAAAGGAGTAAAGTGGAATAAAGGAGGAAGAGGGAATGTGGGAAGTACTTTACAGTGATATATTTCTACAATAAGCAAGGGAAACTCTTCTATGATATTTGGGGAAAAGAAGCTATTTAATGACCAGCAATATATTTGCATTCAATTCAGTAAATGATACACCTCCCCAAAAAATAGTAGTCAATACAGTTTATGGGTGACTTTTGTTTTTGTATTTTGCCTTTGGTATTTTCTCTTTTTTTCTAAAATAAAAATGTATAAATTGGATAAATAAATATATTTTAAAATAAGACAACAAGTTAGTTATCATGGGTATGCTCTGTTCCATGTCCACCTGTCAGCTCCTTGTGATGCAATTCTTTACAACCTGCCCACTAAGTCCACGTAAAATTCAGGACTTCATAATCTCTAACTATGAGGGAGGTAGGTCTGCAAATCACAGATATCACTAAACTAAGATAATAAAAGGGGAGTACTTTATTTAGTGGCAGAATTAGGACTGTGTGTTAGAACCCAAAGCCAAGAAAGGCAGCAGATACGAAAAGGGGTTAGAATCAGTAACTAGAACCAAAGTTATTCCTTCACTCTCTGGTTTTGTTGGTCTCTCATCTCTGCTTCTTTCTATATGACTTGTTCACTCTTTGTGATGTGTTCACTACTTTTCTGTTCACATAGTAGAAGGCTGCCATACTCTTCCAACTGGTTCTATTATGCCTCATAGTGGACCTAAGGGATAAATAGAGAGGTTTTGATGGCTTAACTTCAGGCATTGGTCCCTGTTCATCATGCAGTTGTCCATTGGTATACAGGTGGATTGGTATTAGGACTTCCCCTGGATACTCAAATCCAAGAATACTCAAGTTCTGCGGTTGGCCTCATGTATACAAAACTTGGCCCTCCATATACATAGGTTTCATATACTGCAAACATTGTCTTTTGCATCTGAGTTTGGTTGGGAAAAAAAATCTATGTATAAGTGGATCCACCCAGTTCGGGGGTCAACTGCACTTGGATTATTTTGTTTTTTCCTCTGACACTGAATTCTGGTCAGAGGTCTCCAGGTAGAAATCTTATCAGGTCCTACTGATCCATGATACACTACCCTCATGAAGCAGTCAAACTGGGCCACTCCTATGCTTCTGTGACTGAGCAAGAGCTTGATTTAGGACTTCATGCGTTTCTGGTGTTCTGAAGCTAATGGACCTAATAAATTCATCCTTTCGTTCTGCTAAATGGGCCAGTTTCACGACTCCTCTTTCTTGTCTTCTTTTTTGTTGTTGTTTGTCTTTTGTGTGTGTGTGAGTTGGAGTCTCACTCTGTCACCCAGGTTGGAGTGCAGTGGCACACTCATGGCCATCCCAGTGTCGACCCACTGGGCTCCAGCGATCCTTTCGCCTCAGCCTTCCAAAGTAGCCCGTCCGCTACCACGCCTGGCTGATTTTTTATTTATTGCAGAGACAGGTCTCGCCAAGTTGCCCGGTGGGTCTCAAACCCGCTGGCTCAAGTAATCCACTAGCCTCGGTCTTCCAAAGTGCTGGGATTACAGGCTGAGCCACTGAGTCCAGCCATCTCTTCTATTATAATGTTAAGACTTCTTCAGATTTCATTTAAACATGTAAACGGTCGGATGAGAGCTATCTCATATTTCTACTACCAAACACCTCTGTTCACATGTATTTCTCTTACCTCATGTTACAACGAATGAAATTCCCATGTATTTACCTCATGCCAAACCCTCCATTTTGACTCTGTTGAACACTTTATACATGACTAATCCAAATCAATGTGTACTAACTTATAGTACACATATGTATGTCAAATTTCAAAGACTGAATATAATGAAAGGAATTTTAAAACTCAATTTTATATTAATATGTTGAAATAATACTATCTTGGCTATATTGGGTTAAGTTCAACATATAGTTAATTTCATCAGTTTCATTTCATGTCTTTAATGTGACTACAAGAAGAATTTAAATTACTTATGTGGTTCATATTATATTTTGTTTGAACAATGCTGCTCTAGAGTGTGTCCTTTCTTGACTCCCCAAGGTCTTCTCTTCTGTCTTCATTTTCTCCTTCCCGGCAACATCAGTTTTCCTCTCACTCCTGAATCTTTTCCATTAGAATACAAATTTACTTTTTAAAAGTATATATTTAAAATAACCTTCTCCAATTTTTCTCTGTAACTCCTCGCTACACAACTCCTCAGAAGACATCTTTGTCTGTAATTACTACCTCCATTCGTCTTCTCTTGCCCTCTCCTAAAACCCACTCAGGTTGGGCTTCAGCCTCTTTATTCAAGTCACTGTGAGAACCATCTTATTGAATGGTATCTTCAGCTCTAACTTCTTTTCTCACTCGGTCTCTCAGCAATACTTGACGTGATTGACCAGTCCATTTCTCTCTCTCTCTCTCTCTCTCTCTCTCTCTCTCTCTCTCTCTCTCTCTCGATCGCCAAACCCATAAATCCAGTTGCCTCTTCCATGTTTACACTTGAATTGTTAATAAACATTCCAAGAATTGTGCAAGTAAGCCCAGTTCTTAATAGTCTTCAAATCTGCTCTTCATTCATACGGCTGAATATCAATCTGAAAATTTGAAATCTGAAATGCTCCAAAATTTAATGTTTTGAATTTCAATATAATGCTCAAAGGAAATGCTCATTTTAGATTTTGGACTTTCAAATTAATAATATTCAACTGGTAAGAATAATGCAAATATTCTAAAATTTAAAAAAAAAATTAAATCCAAGACATTTTTGTTTCCAACCATTTCAGATAAGGGGTACCTAATCTGTATTTTCAATCTCAGTGTATGACACCACTGTCTAACCAGATGCTCAGGCCACAAACCTAAATGTCATCAGTCACTTTCCTCTCCTTCTTCCTCACATCCATTCTATTCTCCTGTATTACTTGTCAGCATCCTCATTGTAGCCCAAGCCACGCTCATGTCTCCCAGAACACTGAAGAACTATTTCCTTTCTTGTGCCATTTCAGCTCTATCTTTTTTAAAACTCATGATTTCACGTTACTTTTCTGCTTACAACTCTTGAATATACTTACAATCACAATTGAAATAAACCCAAATGCCTTGATATGGTTTATAAGGCTGTATATCTGACTTTTGTTATATCCCTGATCTAATCTTTCATAGTGTACACCATTTTTTGCTGGACTTTAACTGTTTTACATTTTTTTCTGCCCCTTGAACACACTAAACATTTCCTGTCTCAGGGTCTTTACATTTGCTGTTTTTTTCTCCATAAAATGCTCTTTGTCCAAATTTTTACATAATTAGCTCTTATTATTCAGTCCTCAGCTCAGTTATCACCTTACAAGAGATAACTTCTCTGACCACCCTAGATAATGTATTATCTCCTCCACCTCCACAATCACCTCTATTACTTTATTTTATTTCCTGCAAAGAATAGATCAGTCTGAAATCTCTCTTCTATTAGACTATAAGCTCTGTGAAGAGAACCTGTTTTATTCACTATTGCATCCTCTATGCTCACAAAGACTGCCAAGAACCCATCAAATCCTCAAAAGATTGATGAATGAGAAGATTAATGAAAAAATAAATTAATGATACAATGATCAGAATAATGAACTTTTCTAGAATTTTTTCTCATGATATGTGGGGAATGACAGATTCCCCAAGGCTTACACTGAATTCTAATCCCTGCAGAGATCTTTCACTGGGAAGTTTTATCAACTTTATTCGACATGAAACACCCACCAGAAGTAACAGAACTGTAATAACCTGGTAAAATGGGGGTTCTCCATAATCTTGAACTTCCCTCTTATGTCATTCCATAAGTCAGAATCCTACTTTTTGCTGAACTGTGTAATTTGTCCACAAATGTGCAACAAGGCAGAGAATTTGGCTGCTGCAATCAAACACAATGTTTAGCTAATTTCTTAATCTGGATTTCAGCAGTTTCAGAATTTAAGGCAGCTCACCAGCAGATAGAAATTTTCACAGGACATTTTTATATTTGTAGTGATATACACATTTTCTTTGGGCCGCTAAGTCTTTCCTTTGAGATGCTTTCTTTTAGGTCTATGTTAGTGTGTGCCAAGAAGACACAGGAGCCATTTTATTGTTTTACCATGCATAAGTAAGACCATCCTGTGCTTCAAATGAAGCCATTTTCATCGTCTTTAATGTTCCACAATTTTTCCCAGGAGTCTATTACCTTCCACTGTCTGATAAACGTCAGTGAAGTTACCATTTGGTAGTAAGGCATACAAATTCACTTAAATTATAAAATGTGTCAGAAGATTACAGGAGATGTAGCCAGTCTTCTCAAAGAGTAGAAGCAGTTGAGAACCAAGATCACTTTCTTTGCCTCTCTTTCTCTCTGCAAGTCTGCGTTACCCCTCTCTCTCAACAGTAGCTATTTCTGATCCTTCATTAACACAGCAGAGATTGGCTAGAGAAGTTTCCTGCTTTTTATTATCTTGCCATTCAATGCCAACAAAGATTAAATCAATTCTGAATTCAAATGTAAAGGCCTTGAAAAGAGGAACATAATATCCTGGCTTGGATCATGAGTAAACCTGTAGTCTAATGGTGACACTGTGGGGTTACCTGGTCTACTGCCTAGGTAGTTGTTACTCTGAGTATAGGTTTTCTGAGAAGATGGCAAATGCAGGCTCTTTAAGAAGGTAGTGTGGAGACAGAAAGATGATGAAGCGTGATATTTATTGCATGTCTGGTGCAATACCAGAAATGGAGAAAAACTGAACTTCCATTTGACTCCTCATGGCTTCCCTGGCACATTTCGATAGCCAGGGATCTTGTATTATTTATATTTGCCCATTGAATCCCTAACACCAAGTGCTGTACATTACCTATAGGAGCCTCAATAAATATAGGTTTTATACGTAAATGAATGAATAACAATTGTCACACAATAAATTATGTAGAAGTCATTATAAAATAAAAAAATCATAAGCCAGAAGTGAAGAATCATGAAGCTGTGGCTTAAAGAAGAGGAAAACATCTAACAGAAATTGGGATTTGAAAGCAGAATCTTGCAGAGAGAATGTATTAGGGAAATAAGATACATATTCAAAGTATGTAAATAATCCTTGAATTCTTAAATAGGCAATCTAGACTTTATTCATTAAGGAATAGGGAGCCATTGTGGGAGCTAATGTAATTCATACTATAATAATCTCCTAATTGTTCTCTAACATAACATTCATCTCTCCAATCCACTAGAATATCACTATAATGATGATTATAGATGTATTAGGGAAGGACAAAATACCCAAATGCAACGTGGAAGATGCTAAGAACAGATTTTACAATTTTGGCACTAATTCTTTCCATCTCTACAGCATTTAAATTTTATCCACAATGCTTTTGTATTTTTCTCTTCTCATCCTAATCATAACTAATAGAAAGTTTATACCACACATTAATAGGAGAAGAAATGATGCTGCATTTGTGTTAACAGGGTGGAGATATTTACAGTTGCATTTATAATTGGATGGCACTGAGAAAGCTCAAAGATAAGCTGTGGGCTTTCTGGGGTGTTTATATCTATCACAGAGGAAGGTAAAATGAACAGTCAATTGTTTGCTTCTCAATCAAATGAAAACTTGATAAGCCAATACTTAGAAATGTGCCTGACTCTTAAAAAGGCGACTCAGATCTTTTAAAGCAATTTGGTATACTAGTACTGTTATTTGGCTTGAAAAGAAATATTAAAATGAAGTGGGTGTACTTGATTCCTCTATTTACAGTGGTGAATCTATTTAGATTTTGAATGACACAATTCCTTCGATTCAAATCTCTAAAACCGAGTTCCATTATTTATAATTGTTAAATGTTTTGCATTTGATGCATTTCTAGTAACACTTCACTAATATTTTTCCATTTTAACTTTACAATCATTCTTTAGAGTATGTAAGTTGGACAAAAATATATTGTTTGATCACAAAACATGTATTATGGAAACAAGTTTAAAAAGACACTCCTTGCCCAGATGTTGCTTTTAGGGGAAACAACCTTGTAATCAGAAGATCATCACAGATCATCATGAAAATTAAACTAGTAGTAGTGGGTATTCTGGGAACCCCTAATGCACACTGAGAGGGTATTGCCCACTAAAAAAGACAATGCCCAGCCTGATTTTTTGATGATGAGAACAAGGTAGCCATGCAAAGAGAATGAGAAAGACTCTTGGGAAAGGTGGGGCATCAGCAAGTTCTGTGCAAGTATGCTGCCCATTTTAAAAGTAATCCATAAATAAATGGAAGCATGTGGTAAATCCAGGATTTGAAGTCATATTTTCTCTATTTGACACATATACTTTCTGTATTGTACACTATATCCCTTATACAAAGGAATGTTGTGATTACACAAATAATGGAAGACTGAAATTATTTGATGACTTTATGCTACATAGTTCATTAACATCTGCATTGAAAATAAATATCTGTGGCCCTTATTGAATTTTGTTTTCAGGTTTATGTGTTTAAGCACTGTATGTAAATTATTTCTCTTGATTTTATAAAACATTAAGAGGTATGCGCTATTATCATTTTATAAATGATAAAATTGAAGTAAAGACAGGTTGAGAAACTTACCCAAGTTGCACAGCTAATAAAACAGCAGGGTTATTATCTAAATTCAGGTAGTTTAATTCCAGTGTCTATGCACTTTCATACATGATACTGATCATCAGCCTCATCTTAAAGTTGATATAATTTACTTTGTGAGAGGAATAAACTGATTTTTAAGAATAGTCTGTCATTTGTGTTTTTTCCATGTGTTTTATGTTGTTAGATAATAATGCAAGTGTGTATTCATGTTTGAAAAATGGTTGCCAGAGAAATAATTTCTGAAAAAACAAAAAATACCTACAGAAAGGGCATAAATACCTGTGAAAACAGACTCTAGATGACCAACTCTGAGAACAAACTAAGTAAAATTGTTGAACTTTAAAATAAAGGAGGACATTCTTTAAACATATAGGGAAAAAAATTTCAAGTTCTTTATAAGGAAAATAGCATTGGATTTGTGCTAGAGTTTTCAACAAAAATATTTTTACAAAAATAAAATGTGAGTCAAAAATTTTTCTATTAGGTCTGCCTTTACCTTAAATATAAAGACAATAGACATTTATTAACATGAAAGCACTATCCCCAGAATGTTGATTCCAGGAGACTTATTAGAGAAAAATAATAAAAAATAAGCCATAGACAATAACAAAATAATTTCAGAAAAGTCAACCTAAGATTTGCTGTCAAGCATTAGATACATTTAACTAGTATACCAATATTACAAGCTGTAGATAAGCATGACAAAATAATATTAGAAAATACATGTTCTGACAATGTAGAAGAAATACAGATAATAAAAACAAAGGGAGGGAAGAGAGAAAATAGTTCACAGGAGACACAACTTGCTGTTGATTTATAGGTATAATCTGAGAGTAAAAGTTAATCACTTAAAGCTAACAAATAAGTAGAAAAAATTTAAGTATATTTAATGTCATAAACATTTAAAAAATAACGCTGAGATACCATAAAGTATATAGAAGAACTAAAAAAATAAATCCATATGTAATATAGAAGCCACATTGTTAAGTACATTGAACTGTGATTCTTGGTTATAAAAAAAATTATATTTTCCCCCAAATGCACAGTTAATCATTATTATAAAATATCTAACAGTAGCTCAAAAGAAGACTTTAATTTTTCCAAGAAAATAGAAACAATGCAAATAAGTTTATCTTACCACAATGCAATAAAAATTGGAAATTATTACTAAATCAAAGAAGAGAAGCCTTCTACTTGCATTTACTTTTAAATGACATATTAGACACAATACAAAATTGCCAGAGTTCTACAATAATAAATATATGACATACCAGGATCTATGGGATACAGCTTAAGCAGTACTCAGAGGAAATTTTATAGCCTTATATAATGTCAATAAAATACTAACAAAAATAAAAAATCAATTAATCATCTAATTTCTAAAACTATTATTTACTTATATCAGTAAAATTATGTAGCTACATCAATAAAAATAAAGAAATCCAAATAAGCATATAAGTCTGAAATGTACTGATATCTTTATGCAAACAAATTTTTGTTCTACAATGAAAGTCTATGCATTGCCTATAGTACATGATCTGGGTTTGTCTGATTCTAGCACTGTTGATTGTCTTTGAGGTATTTTGTACCTTTCTGTAAATTGCAGTAATTGTTGGATATGCAAACTTTATCTTATAAGTTAGAATTTTGATTAAATTTTTTGTACTATGAAAAACAGTTTCATCTTTGTTAGTAATCCCACTATTCCTTTACTCCATATAAATTTGTACAATTTTGACATTTTCTGTTAACTGTTTGTAACAGCTGTGGTTCCCTCACTGATTAACTAGCAAAGTAAAATATTTTACACATGGTAACACCATGTGAGATATACCTTTCTCTGAAAATTATCTTTTACCACTTATTACAGCAAAAATGCATGCCTATGTCAATAATATGATAAAATAACATAAGTAAAATAAAAATAAATACTGAATTTCAAAATTTAGAAAACAATCAACAAAATTTACAAAATAACAGAACAAAAGAATTAATGATGAACTAATAAGTTAAAAAACTAGAAAATCAATCAAAAGATGATTATTTTAAAAAAACAAATAGTCAACATAATAAAAATAAAGGTTGAGCTACTATTATATATTTTATAATAATGATTACCTGTTCATTTGGGGGAAAATATAATTTTTTAATAACCAAGAATCACAGTTCAATGTATTTAACTACGCGGCTTCTATACTATGTATGGATTTTTTCTTTTTTTAGGTCTCCTGGGTTAGGGAGAAAGAAAAACTATATGAAAAAAAATAAGGACGAAATAGTAATAAAAACAGAAAAATTTTAAAGCAAAACTTGTTTTGACTAAAATATGATAATTTATTTGAAGCTTTGAAATATTGATAAATAAACTTATAGCAAGAAGCATAAGCATGTCTAATTGCCTCTAAGTTAATTTAGACATTTAAAATGATCTCCACAAAAATTCCAGCAGAATTATTTTCGGGAGATAGAGATATTGATTGTAAAGTTAATATGAAAAGTAAACCAAGTAAAGATAGTAAGGAAGCCCCAGAAACAAGAGAGTAGTGTGCGAAAGATATTTCTTTTGGATGTTAAACTAATTTTTAGGGACACCAAACATGATATTGTAACATATAATAAAGCTTTTATAATTAAAACAGGCTGACCACTTAAAAGCATATAAAAATACAACTATAAGTAGGCAGAAATTAGTCACATTGCATGGGAGAGAAACTAGTTTACTGGTTGTATAATAAAAATATATATATTTGGTCTTCATACCAAGTCCTGGCACACAGCTCCTAAAACCTTTGGGATTTTCTAAGTAAAAGAAATATATTTTGTTATTCATAATAAATTCTTTTCATCATACCTAAATTTATGTTAATGAAGTGACTTAGGATGGGCCTCTAAATAACCTCAGGATGAGGGAGAGCACCAGAAAGATCAAATAATTAGAGGATGGGACTTTCAGCCCCATCCATCCACCCACCCACCGTCAGGAAGGGCCATAGGACTGGGACTGGATAATAAAGTTCTATAAAAATTATTGAACAATGAGATTTGATGAACTGCTGTGTTGGTGAGCATGTCCACAGGCTGGAGGGTGGTGCACCCAAACACCAAAAGGACAGAAGTTCCTGCACTCAGGACACTTCTGAATCTTGACCTATATATCTCTTCATCTGACTGCTCATCTTATCATTTATTATGCTGGAGACCAGCTACTAAGTGAACTATCACAGAAACAAAGATGTTTCTCATTCATGTTCTCACCCATAAGTTCTCACTCATAAGTGGGCCCTGAACACTAGTCACACTAGCACATAGGTGGGATGAGCAGATACCGGACACTGGTAGGTCAGAGAGGGAGGGTGGGGGGGAGAGGACACATGGTAACACACTGGGTACCTAGTCTGCTGTTGGGAGAGAAAGGGCCAGCTAAAAGCCAAACTTCACTTGCACGCAGCCCATTTATATAGTAAATTCCCACTTGTACCCCACAACTCTTAAAAAAAAAAAAAAGACAGTAAACATAAGTAAAGTGATTCAATGAGTTTTGTAGATGCTTGAAAGTGAAGATTGCATAGTTTCATTTGTCAGCAATTTAGTGTGAGTCAGCAAGAACTGATTATCCAAGCAACATGTGAAGTACTTGGTACTAAGTAGAATCTTTTGCCAAGACTTCATCTGATTTTTCTTGAATGAGTTTTTTTTTGGGGGGGGGGACTCAAAAGAGAAATTTGCCAACAGATAAACAAAAAAAGCTAGATCCCTGTGAAGTGTTGTCAAAGTTACCTTAGAGTCTTGAAAGTTCATAGGTAAAAGAAACAGATGGAATGACTGGATTGACAGAATTGATTGTGTGATCCTCAGTCAATATCAAGGTAATTACTAGGTAAGCCTTATTTTTTTTTCTAAGTTGTATTCATGAAATACTTGTAATGAATTAAGAGTGCATTTTTTTTAAAACAAATGATGACTTACTCTTCCAGTTGGCCATCTAATAATGGACATATTACCAGTTATCTCTCCAAAGTTCATTTTTGGACCCAAGAAAGTACAGTTTTCTCTTCGCATTCATGGAGGATTGCTTCCAGCCACCACCCCACCCACCCCCAGATACCAAAGTCCACAGATGCTCAAGTCCTTGGTATAAAATGATGTAATATTTTCATACAACCTACTTAAATCCTCCAGTATACTTTAAATCACCTCTAGGTTACTTATGCTTAATGTAGTTGTTGACCTTTGAACAGCATGGGGGTTGGGGCGTAGACCTTCCTACGCACAGTAAAAAATCGAAGTGTAAATTTTAACTTCCAAAAACATAACTGCTAATAGCCTACTGTTGACTGGAAGCCTTACAGATAACATAAGCAGTTGATTAACATATTTTGTATGTTATATGTATTATATACATTATTAAAGTAAACTAGAGAAGGAAAATGCTATTAAGAAAATCATAAGGAATAGAAAATATATTTACTATTCATTACATGGAAGTAGATTATCATAAAGGTCTTCATCCTCTTCATCTTCACATTGAGCAGGTTAAGGAGAAGGATGACAAGGAGGGGTTGGTCTTACTATCGGGGTGACAGAGGCAAAATAGAATCTGCATATAAGTGAACCCTCACAGTTCAAACCCATATTGTTCAAAGATCAACTATACAATATAAATGCTATGTAAATAGTTGTTGTATTGTTTAGACAACAATGACAAGAAAAATGTCTGTACATTTTCAGTATAAATGTAATTGTCCATTTTTTTTCAATCCATGGTTGAAACCCACTGATATGGAGGGCTAACTGTGTTAGTACATTCATGCACCACATGGCATTTCAGTCATTGACAGACTGCATATATAATGGAGACCCATAAGATTATCACAATGTATTTTTATGGAAACTTTTCTATATTTAGACATGTTTAGATACATAAATACTTACCGTATGTTACAATTGCCTACAGTAATCAATAAAGTGACACACCGTTCATGTTTGTAGCCTAGAAGCAACAGGCTATACTATACAACCTAGGTGTTTAGGAAGCTATACAATCTAGGTTTGTGTAACTACACTCTATCATGTTCACACAATGACAAAATCACCTCACAATGCATCTCTCAGAATGCATCCTCACTGTTAAGTGATACATACTGTAATTAGTATTAGAGTTCTGGGTTTGCTTTTAGTTTCATCTCCAACTGAGTTTAGGGGCAGGAGCAGGTTACTTGATTACCCTGAGCTTTAGTGTCTTTGTGTGCAAAATGAGGAGTAAAACACTTTATCTGGTTGTTGTAAGAAGATTTAAATAATACAACATATTGAGACCACTTAGTATATGGCCTAGTTGATAGAATCAAGCAACAAAATGCTAGTTTCCCTTTCTCTTTTCTTATATGTAACCTGTGACAAATTTTGGGACATTTTGACTGAGGAATTTGAAATCATACACTGGTTTACAGTGGAATAAAACATATAATTTCAGAATATTTTCAGTCTTAAATTTTGTCTCTATATGAGTGCAAAAATAAGAACTAAAGGATTATTCTTAAAAGTATAATTTTTCAAGTAGGATATACTTACTATGTTGACATAATTTAGACATATAAAAATCAGACTTGGTTGGTATCTGATAGATTAAATTAAAAATACAAAGACATTTCCAAGTTCAGTGTTTTGTTATTCTGCCCCCTTTTTCTTTATTCAGTCAAACCATTTAGCTGGAAACCTCTTTCAGTATCTGTTCAGAGAAAGCAACACTTTGAAAGAATTATTTTAGTGAGGGCATTTGTGTTCCTAGTTCCTTGCAGAATGATAGATTATGAAAAGCATGAATAAATATTGTTGAATTATGGGGATAAAAGTGGAAACATTTTATAAGCCTACCAATGTCGCACATTGACTATGAACTATGAATTTCCCGAATGTGCACCAAATATAAAACTTTCAAAGAAAGCAAGTCATGACACCCATTATTCTTTTTAACAAGAAATTTTGGAGACGTCATCCTATAGTGTTACTTTTCAAGCATCTCATGCTTTTAGGTTTCTTGAAAAGTTTTGAGGTAAGCAGATACAATGTTTTCCTCTGTTTTACAATACTAACAATGCTAGTTCATTTCATTTTTATCAAGGCTTTCCATGCCTACCTAACCATGTATCTCTTGTTAGAAGCTGATATGCCATAATCTCTGTAACTAAAAAATTGTTTAACCTACAAATTTATTTTGCCTTATTATTTTCTGGTGCCTGAAAAAGTACTGATAAATGACCACCTCCCATTGTTCCAAATACCAAGTATAAAATGCTGTCTGTCTGTGCCTGCATTTAGTATTGATTCTTCAAATGGAAAAGAATCTGTAACAAACACAGGGGAATCAAGACAGGCTTTTAGACTCAGCAGTAGATTCAAGTAGAGAGGGCAGGCCAGAAGTGGTTTTAAAATGCCTGGAAATTACTGTGCAGTGAAAATAACTAGGAATCCACAATTTGTTAGTAAACCCAATGTTTATTATGAAAGCTGTCAAATCACTGACACAAGATACTAGACTTTTTTTCTTTTTTTCTTTTTTTCCCAACACTTTATAATCTAGTAGTGTGGGGTCAAATGGTACAATAGTTCAAGTCATTTCATGAAGCATTGGCCTCAGATCATCAGCAATTCTTTTTTTCCTCTCTCTCTCTCTTCTGTGCTCTTTAGATCTATCCTATAAACACTTTCAACTTGGAAAACCTCCACTTCATGCAGAGTGGGGACAAAGGGGATAGTCTTGAACTACTGCTGTGGCAGAGGAGACTCTTTTCTTAAAACGGGTAGGTGGGAGGTTAGACTAATTGAATCATTTAGTGGCTGCGTCTTTTTAAGTGCTTTCCTGGTTGAGGGGCCAAAATCTATATTAACACTTCTGCCCTTAGCAAGTCAAGGAGCTTTGCCCACAAGTCTTCAAAGATTCAATAGAGCTCCCTAAATAAATAACAAGCAAGTGTGAATTGTGGCAGTCTAATGGACTGCATTGGATCAGAACTAAAAAGAGAAAAAAAAAAAGACGAACTACTACCCATGATCAATTACAAAATGTTTCTCCCATGCCTCCTCCCATCTTGAGTTATTCAGTCATTCACCCCATCCCATTTGAATTAAAACACCAATGTGTTTCATCCAAATGAGTCAACTGATCCAAGACTGTTAATTTGTCAAAGTCATTCTGAAAAGAAAAATGAATAGCATATTGTACTACTCAAAATCTCTCCCCTATCTCCTCACAGTACCCTACATGCTTACCATTCAGTATGGGGAAGACTATGTATCATAATACTAATTTTCCTCAAACATTTCCTAAATTTAGTAAATTATTTGTCTCATTTTGTGCATTGCTCATTTCCAATCCAGTTTTCAGAGTTTCTCCTCGCCTTTCTCTTCTTTACCATGTTGATTGCAAGACTTACCATGCTTGCAGCAGTAAAACTTGAATGTATGAACAACATGTTTTTTAGTGTGATCAAATTATTTTACAATTAATCCGGAGAATAGAAAGGTGAAGTTATAAAGCAAGACCGGAGGAGAATAATAATAGCCATAATTTATTGTGTCCACACTGTGTGCCAAGTTAGGTGTTGATTTAAGCATATTACAAATATTAAAGGATGGCAGGCATTGAACCAGATAGTAAGATAGATTTTAAAGCTACAGTAGTTCTTATCAGCTTGTCAGATTCAGTAAGACACATTTAAATTTGACTTTGATTTTGGTGATGTGACATAACTCCAATACATATGTGTCTTACACCCTAAGACCTTGAAATTTAACTAATCAAGATTTACTGTTTGGATTCTGTTAGTGTTTCTTAGAAATACTTAAACAGAACAAATCTCCCATGTTTTGCTTCCCTAAGGTACATTCAACCTCCATGTCCTTGCTAATTTCCCCTGTTTTTCTCTCTCATGATTCTCTCTTTGTCTTTCTACTATTTTTTAAATTTTTGTCTCCTCTAAGTTAATAGCCTGCAAAGAATGTTATGAAGTCCCTGGACCTTCCACTTATATTAAAAGATATCCCAGCCCACTATACATTCAAATTCTTTTCCCAGAAAGAAAAAATTCAGATCTTGAAGGAGAAATATTACCTTTTGTACAAAATTGCTAGCTGTCTTAAACAGGTAAAACTTATTAGTATAGTTTCCTTAATTAATTGAAAGAGAATGTCAGCTCAGAGAAAAATAGGATTTGTATTAATGGTCTTAGGAGGAAACAGCCCCAGAAAGAGAAGGAATAGAAGTCATCCAAGTTTAAATAACTGAAAAAGGACTTTACAGTGTCTGTTTAAGACATTGGCATACAGAAGATCAAAAGAGGAGGCATTTGGACATGCTAGTAGAATACTTCTGTGCCTGAATGGAAGAAGGGGAGGTGAATTGTGCTGCATGATTTGAATTTTAGAAGAATTTACAGCAAGTATCTCATTTTTGTAATCTTATGCTTTGTTCTAGGAATTTAGCCTGCCAGTAGAGAAACCACCATAAAGAAGCCAACTACAACACATCCTTTGATCCATGAGGGAGACTGGAAGGGTTTCTTCAAGAATTTGTTGGCAGACTTTTTAATATATCACTTTTTTTTTTTCACAAACAAGATTTGGAGCCCTTATTCTACCAGTAGGTTATGATGCGAATATGGTCTGTGATCGCCTTCCTGAAAATTAGTCATGTCCTAATTCCTAGGCCAAATCTGATAGCTATCTCTCAGACTACCTGGCCAGCAAAGTTTTAAACAAGACGTATGCTTCTTGTTTAAAGCAAAGAGTAGAGGCAGAAAAAAATAAAGAAATAAAGTTCTGGGGTTTTTTAAGAAAGAATTCTAAATGGATTCAGGATTATAGGTGCTGGTATTTGATATTCCAGGACCCAAACATCAGGATTATGAGATGTATGCAGTGGGAAAAAGAGTGAGAAGTTGTGCAGAGAAATGAAATCAGGCACAATAATTCACTCCTGCAAAATGACATTTGGCTAAACTATTAACCAGGGTCTTCTTTTGCTCTGCCTTTGTACAAAGAGGGAAGTCTTCCCCTTCATCCTCTGAAGGTTCGCTGAGAATGAACAGACAAAAGGCAGAGTAATAAGAATAAAAAGTATATAAAATTTATTTAATATGCAAAAACCCAAGGAGTTTCAGATACTTATATACCTCTTCATAGGGGAAGGAGAGATGAGAACGTAGGAGTAAATTATTTTTAAGGAGAATGAATGAGCTCAAAGACCAATGTCTGGTCCAAAGTTTCTCTGAGCACTGGTAGGATTCACGATGAATAAAGGTTGCCTTATTATGCTAATAAAGTCTACTAGGTAATCTCTCTGAGCTGCCTTCAGAAGAATAGACGAAATGTCTATCTGGTATTAGTGATGACTTCCAGTTTCTTCTCTCCTCTGATGATTAATCTTTCCTGGTTATTTGAGGAGATTCCTAGGGTGGGGAGGGTCTTAAAACAATTGCATTGCTTTTGGAAAGAAGCTTTCTTAATCAAATATGGAAATTCCAGAGTTTCTCCCACCTGTGCTTCAGAAAAAAAGAGAGAGACTGAAGGAAGTTCAGAGAGGGACCTTTGTTCTGAGGCTTATGCCTTTGTTTTGTTTTTGTTTTTGTTTTAATTCAAAGCAATCAGCATGCCAAAATACCATATTTTGGGGTATCATGTTCTGTGTCCCAACACTGATGGCCAAATGAGTGAAGTTTTTGAATTACCTAACATCATTCTATCAGGTGTGGTATGTTTTTATATCCCATGCCTTGAATGGGCAGATCAGATCAGCAAGGGGCCAACCTGTGGCCCCTTTCAGTTTCCCAAAAGACTGAAAAGAGATTAACTTGCAGGAAGTTAAATGAGTAATATTTTCAGGATCAATATCTGTGTGAAGTAGAAAAAAGCAGCACTTGGTAGAGGGAGATGTTGAGCCCTTATTCAATCACAGAAAGGGCTCAGCCAACTCCACAGGAGCTCTAAAGCTGGTATAGCTCTTCAAATTTGCCCTAAGAAGTAGCAAGGGGACCGGGTTTGATCCCTGATTTGGCTGCAGACCTCCAGCAGCGTGGGTTTGTTCAGCCAAGTTAAATTCCTAGAAAGATTAGACAGCTGAGAACTATTTGTGGGGAGTACTGTTAGTAGCTGCGAGAAATATTTCAATGCTGTAGGAAGATCTCAGTTATGAGCACAGCTTTCACTACAGAAGGATAACCAGAAGATACTATTTCATGTGGGTTTGGATGTGTTTTTGAGATACAGACCCCCCACCCCCCTCTATTTTCTCTCTGTGCCAGCAAAGAAGGTTCTGGCAGTGTGGAAAGCAGAAGTGGCCAACAGAACTTTCACACGTAAGATTTCTAAAATGTTATGTGCAATGTGGAGACTAGGGTGTTATAGTAGCAAGAGAGAGGACTGTGGAATCCTGGATCAGTAGGGAGCTGGCCCTGATCCCTGGCAGCATTCCACAAAGATAGCAAGAGAAAAAAGAAAAAAAAATCTGTGTAACATTTCTAAAAAGAGGGAACATGGACATTGATGTACCCAGTCTTGTGAAATAAACCTGTGTCCTGAGACGAACTGTCTCTATGTGAGTTACACAGATGAGTACATGGGATATATTGGTGGTCACTCCTGTGACTATTACCAGAGGGTACCTCCTCCCTCCCCATTAAGAATCAGAGGCACTTCATAAATCCCTGTCATCTCTGGGGATGGAGGAAAGCCCAAAGCATAACAAAGTCTGAACATCTTACCAGCTGGCAGGATGAGAGCTTAGAATCGAAGTCATGTTGAATTATGGACAATTAAAAAATGTAACGTTTCTTGCAAAACTAAGTTTCTGGCCTGAGGTCTATACCTGATTGAAACCTATGCTGAACTCGCTAAGCAACAGAAAATTGTGACTATGACTTCTTTTACCGGTATAAACTATTTCAAGGGATTTCACACCATACTTAAAAATTGTAAAATGAATAGGCAGGCAGTTCCCGTGCTGCTACGGAAAACAGTGCAGAAGAGGAAACTTGAGAGGGAAGTTGATATTTCTAGAGAAATGAGAGACAGAAAATGTTCTGGCAAGCCCAAAAGACTCACGAAAGACCCAAAGTTATTGACCTAAGCAGAAAAACAGAAGAAACCCAACTTAAGGGCCTAATATTTTTGAGTTCATCTAAAAAAAAAAAAAAAAATGGTGGTAATCATATAAAAAGCTGTCAGTATTTAATGTTTCTTTTAACATTTTTTTAAAAAGATAAAAAATGAACAAATTTTCAAAACTAGTGAGAAAATATCCAGGTATTCCTGCAGATAACCACATGTCTATTTCTCTTTTTCTTTTTTTTTGGCGAAGAAAGAAAAGTTTATTTTAAAGTAAATTAGAGAGACAAAGAGAAGGGAGAAAGAAGATTCACCTCCCCAAGGTGGGGGAGGGGGCCAAAGCCAGGAAGCATGGCGACAGCCATGGCTCAAAGAGCACATGGCCACACCAGAGTCTTGCAAGGCAATAGCCAACATGTCTATTTTTTCAAGAAATGGGGCCAGGTGCAGTGCCTCCCCTCTGTAATCCCAGCACTTTGGAGGTCAAAGCGGGAGGATTGCTTGAGCCCAGGAGTTTGAGACTAGCCTAGGAAACATAGTGAGACCCTCCCTCTACAAAAACTCCAAACAATTTAGCTGGGTACACACCTATTGTCCCAGCTACTTGGGAGCCTGAAAAGAAAGGATCACCTGAGCCCAGGAATTTGAGCCTGCAGTGAGCTGTAATTGTGCCATTGCACTTCTGCCTGGGGGTGATAGAGTGAGTCTCTGACTGGGGGAAAAAAAAAAAAGAAAGAAAGAAAAGAAAAGAAATGAAAGAGAAAAAAATGAAACGTTAGAGTTTTTGTTGTGAGTCTACAATGGTCTGAATGTTGGTGTCCCTTAAAATTTATATGTTGAAGCCTAACCTCCAATGCAATTGTATTAAGAGATAAGGCCTTTAGAAAGTCACTGAGCCAAGAAGTTGTGGGGAGCTGCCATGTCCCGTCCATCATATGAAAACACAGCATTCGCTCCTTCTGCCACATATAGAGATACAGCAAGAAACAGAAAACAGGTTCTTACTGGACACCAGACACCAGATACCAGACACTGAATCTGCTGGTGCTTTGATTAGGGGCGTTGCAGTGAGAAAGGAGTAAGGAAGAAACGAGTTAGGCAGACAGAGTGGGTCTCTGGTAAAACTCCCCCATTTTACCTGAAGAAACAAAGCTGCAAGTTTTGGACAAAAGGTCACACTCATTCCCTTTTGGCTCACTTTCTCCCTTTTCATGTGCCTTTTCCTGACTGGCCCTTTTTCAATCCTCTCCCCCATGGGCCCTTCACACTATCAGGGCACTTTTTGGGTCTTTACTGCCAACCAATTAAGACAGTGTATTTTCAGTCCCTCCTGCCAATCAATCAGCATGTACCTCCCCATTTGAAACCCATAAAAACCCCAAGCTTAGTTTGATCTCCAGCAGTCTTCTTTTGTGTCTCCTCTCACTGCTGAGAGCTTTCTTGTCCCTAATAAAATCCATCTCACTCATTCTTCAGTGTCCACACTCCTTTTCCTCTTGATTTAGACAAGAACTCAGGGTTCCGCAAGCAAAAGCTGCAACACTCCTAGGGGACCTGACTTGTCAACCCCTCGAGATTAAAAGAGCTGTAATACTCCTCGAGGGTCCACAGCTACTGGTGTCCTTGGGCTCTCGGTCTCAATTGTGTTCCCCTCTCCAGATGCCATTGTGTCCTTGGATGCCATGCCAGTCTCAGGCTTCGAGTGCAGCCTGGGTTTGACTGCAACAGTAGCTTCTAGGACTATGAACAATAAATATCTGTTGTTTATAAATTAGTCCAATGGATTGTGCTATTGTAGCCCAAGAAGATTAAAATAGAGTCCAACACAAAACATGTCAGAGATTGTGTCTGTATAATAAATCTATCATGACTTTAGCCCTAATTCATGAAAGACAAGATTTTTTAAAAGTTTGTTTTAATTGTTTGGTGCATCTGTAGAATGGCAGACTTTAACACTAGGATATTTGTAATTTCCAAAGGAATGTTAAATTCTGTCAATTCAAAGTCAGCTTAAAATGCACACACACATATATTTGAAGTGGGATGAGGGTCTTCTTATTTTGGCCAGGTTGGTCTGGAACTCCTGGGCTCAAATGATTCTTCCACCTCAGCCCCCAAAGTAGGCAGTACTACAGGCATGCACCACTGGGCCTGGTGTTGTGTTTTTATTTTTAAATGCAAGCAATACATGATGTATTGCACCATAAGTATCCTGGAAAATCAATGATATCAGCAGGAGAGAAAACAGGAAATCTTAGAGAAAAGCTGAAATATTAAAGTAAAGATAGTTTATTGGTGACACTGTGTGTTGAAAAATGTTAGATTTACTCTCTCAAAGTGTAACATAAATTATTAAAACCTTTAGGTAGAATTGTGAGTTGTTACCTAAGAATTACAAGAGAAGGATCAAGATTTATGCCCACATTTACATATAGCAATTTGGTTTGCATTCTGTCAGAATTGACCTTTTGTGAATTTGAGACAATGTTGAGAGAGGTATCAGATCCTTCTGGTTTGAAAGGGAAAAAAATGCTGGTAGATTTCTCGTGGAGGTCATTAAGCAGGCGGATATGGAAATCAATAAAACTATACATTTATGTAAGAGAAGGTTATTGAACAGAAAATTGCAAGATTAACAGTAAGGTTCTGTTGAGTGAGGTTTGTGTTCATATTAAAGTTCTCAGTAGTCTTCTCTCAATCACATTCAGAAATAACTATAGTAATCCGCAGGAAAGCAGATGGAATTTGGCACCATTTCAAAGATTGCAGATTGGATGCTATGTATTCAAACTACATGTAATTGAGAAATTATGAATGAGTCTTTAAGATAGAAAATGTCAACCATTTCCTGTTATGCTGCAATTGGTTTGATTTACAGTGACTTTATAAATAGTAAAATAAAAGAAAATGCATGTACTAAAATATTAGAGTAGAAGAGGAAAAGATCAGTGAAGTTACAAAGAGCACCATTTCTTTGTGAGTGGAAAATGATTGACATTCAATTAAGAGACAAAAGTGATTTAAAAAAAAAAAGTTCGCCTTGATATAACCATTGTACCAAAATGCAGAAAGCATTGTAAAAGGCTAAAACCAACAGACAAAGATACAAAATAAATAACAGAGCAAAATCTGCCTTTGCAAAAGAGGGCAGAAATCGTCTAATTGAAATTTTTCTCATTGTTTCAAAGTCAATCTTTTTGTTCTCTGATATATCTCCAGATAGTTTATTTTGCTTCTGACTGTGAGGTAATCAACATCTTGCCCCAGGCATAGCTGGATATTCAACCTATCTTTCTCTGTGGACTCAGTAGGGAGGCCAATAGTAAAAACAGCCAAGCACTAGGATTTAACATGTTGACTAAGAACTCAAGGACTGCAGCTTAGTGGGAGTGCTGGTTTTTCTAGGCAGTAATTATACTAAGCAACATAAAGGGTACTTGGTTTATATAGTAATTGAGTCAATGAGCCAACCCACTTTGCATTTACATATCATGTTATCTTAAGTCTTTTATCTTAGCATTACCCCAAGCAATGACTCAAAGACTCTTGCTGTTTAATGAAAACACTTGCAAATGAAACTTCACTACTGTAAAATTTACCAGAACTTGGCATCTGTCTCAGGAAGCACTTGTGTGTCAGTTTATCTTTTAAGAATCCCTCATTCTGAATGATCTGAATAAGTAATGTTTCTTCTGCTTTCTTTAAAAGTAGATGGTATCCAATATCCAGCAATGTGATCATGGGATTATCTCCCAGTTCTGGCCAAATCTTGGATGTTCAAAAGATTTTGAAATTTGTCAAGCAGTCCACCCAGTTTTGACTGGTTTTCCAGTGCTCTGAAGAGTGTTTCTGAGAGGAACTTAATAGCACATGTTCCTCCTCTGTTTGCTTTACTTCAGAGGTAAGTTTCATTACAGAAAACAAATAACCTCTGAGAGAATGACACTGTAGTCTCTCTTATCAACACCAACATAGAGTTAGTTGATATATAAAATAGGTATTTAAATTGCATGTGGAGCATAGAGGAAAGCAGCTCCCTTAACAAATCACAAATAAGAAATAAATAAAAATTATTTTGTAAGATTTGTCAAATTAAGAAAAAAGTCTAGATTTATTAAGAAAGACTTTATCCAAAATTCGTATTGCAAGGGAGGAAAAAGATCATTGGATAAGGGAAGGAGAGCACTGCAGTGCTGAAAACACTGTGGCATAAGATCTAGACGTTTCTGAGACTTCAGTACAAAGGGGTTTTCTTTCATAGAAAGGAGTTAACAAAACTAGATATACAACCATATGTGGGAAAATGAGATGAAAGAATGGTGTGATTCAATAGCAGATCAGATGTTTTATCCTGAAGCCAGACAATTTTTCTAACTATTAGAGGAACCGTATACTGGTTCAGGCCGAGAGTAAGCCAAAGTTCAGGAGTCTGGTTAAGGAGAAAACTCTTAAATCAAAATTTGGTTAATAAGCACTTCATTCCCAGTAATCAGTGGGAACAAGAAGTTCAGCTAATCATTTATGAGACCAAAAACAATAGGAAATTTGGAGGGTCTATGTCTGGCCTTGCGATAGACAAATATAAAAGGCATCAGTGAACTTTATCTAGGTGATGCAAGGAAGGGTAGTTCTTTGCAGTAAATTATTTTCTGGAACACAAAAAGGCGGAGGGTGATAGAATTCTGGACACACTACTCCATAATATGGTACCTTGGCATTTCAGAAAACAGTAGAAGCAGGAAAGTCTCTCTGACCTTCTCCTGCTATTCTCACCTGAAGCAAGTCCTAAAAGAATTCTCTAATCTTCCTCTAAAGTAAGTCCTAAGGCTTTCATTTTAGAGGTACCCTCTCTATACCTTGAAGACAGGAACATTCTTATTTTAGAATACAAGGAGATGCCAAGAAGAATCTGAACAAACAGACCTGCTAAGCAGTCCCCTGTTACAGGTTGAATGTCCCCTACAAAATTCATGTGAAAATTTAATTGTAAAGGTAATGGTATTAGGAAGTGGGACCTTTAAGAAATGATTAGGTCATGAGGGCTCTATCTTCATGAAGGGATTAATGCTACTACCAGGACAATGGGTTAATTATCACTGCAATGTGTTAGTCCTTACAGTAGTTGGCTCTTGGTTAAAAAAAAAAAAAAAGAGTTCAGTTCAATTTTCTCTGTCTTGTATGCCCACTTGCCTTGCACCATGAATGGCACAGCATGAAGGCCCTCTCTAGATGCCAGTGCCATGCATCTTGAACTTTATAGTCTCCTCTGGGACTCTCCAGCCTCCAAAACTCTGAGTTAAACTTTTCTTTATAAGTTATCCAGTCTGTTTTATTCTGTTATAGCAGCAGACACTGAACAAGCAAATGGGTACTGAAGTGGGACTGTTGCTATATCAAATACCTAAAAATTTGGAACTGGGTAAAAAGTAGAGACTTGAGAGAATTTGGAGGAGCAGGTTAGAAAAAGTCTATATTACCGTGAGCAGAACATTAAGGGCAATTCTGGTGAGGGCTAAAAAGAAGAGAGTCATGTAGAGTAGGTCATAGGCTTAGAGATTACTTAAGTGGTTGTGACCAAAATGTTAGTAGAAATATGGACGGTAAAAGCCAAATTTAGGTCTCAGATGGAACTGAGGAACAAGATATTAGAAACTGGAAAAAGGCCATCTTGTTATAAAGTCCCAAAGACCTTGGCTAAATTGTGTCCATGTTCTAGGGCTTTATGGAAGGCAGAATTTAAGAGCAAAAAACTAGACTATTTGGTGGAAGAAATATCTAAACAGCAATGCTTTCAGATTTTTACATGGTTACTTTTAAGGGCATACAGAGACATGCAAGAAGAAAGAGATGACTTGAAGATAGGATTTCTAATTAAAAGTAAAGCAGAGTTAAAAGGTTTGAAAAATGTGCAGCCTGGCCAGGTAAAGAGTGAAAAAGCAGAAAAAGTGTGTTCAGGAGGGCAAACCAAGGGTATAGCCAAGTGACTGTTTGCTAAAAAGATTGCCATGAATCGGAGGGATTCAGATACCACTCATGGAGACAATGGGAGAAAGACCCTGAAGGTATTTTAAAGACCTTTGAGGCTGCCCCTTCAACCACCAGCTAGAGCTCTAGGAAGGCAAAAAGGTTTGGGTCTGGGGGGCTGGCTTAGAGCATCCTCCATGGACTTACTTCTCAGAGCTGCACAAGTCTCTGCCTCTACATTTCGTGCAGCACTCCCTGGCCACCCCGGCTACAGATCAAGTGGGCCCAGATGTGGTTTCACCTACCACTCTGGAAGGTACAATCTATAAGCCCTGGCAGCATTCGTGTGGTGTTAAGTCTGCAGGCCAGCAGAATACAGGAGTTTAGCGGCGTGGCTCTCCCCACCTAGATTTCTTTCTTTCTTCCTTCCTTTTTTTTTTAATGTGAGGTACAATTCAGGGTCAGGTATACAAATGGTCATTATGCAGGTATCCTTGTTGATGAGGTATGCCCCTCCCTCCCCTAGCAGTTTCCCACTACTGCCAATCCCTTTTTCCTTTCTTACAGTATTATGATAATTGTTCAAGGTATGCTTATGATGGAGAACATGCGATACTCAGTTCTTTGTTTCTGTGATAGATCACTCAACCACCTAGATTTCAAAGGATGTTGTAGTAAGGTTGAGGTTCAGACAAAAACCTGCAACAGGGGAATAGCCACTATAAAACTCCTACTAGGACAATGCCTAGAGGAACTATGGGAGAAAGGTCATATCAGAAACTGCCATATCAGGCAAACAAGATAAATCTGCATACACCAGAATTTAAGCTGTGAGAGATACTGGGTGGACTGAACCCAGCAAAGCTGGGGCTGCCTGAGGTCTTGGGGGCTCAATTCTTATCCCAGTGTGCCCAGAATGTGGGACATGGAGGCAAAGGAGATTATTCTCCAACCTTAAGACTTAATGTTATTTGCCCTATTTGGTTTTGGACTTACTTCAGATCATTTACCCCTCTTTTCTTACTTACTTTTCCCTTTTGAAATGGTAATGCCTATACTATGCCTGTCTACTATTTTGTATTTTGAAAGTAGATAACTTGCTATGATTTCACAGACTCATAGCTAGGAAGAATTTGCTTCGGAATAAACAGTGCCTTGAGTATCACTCATGTCAAACTTAGATGAGACTCTGAACTTTGGACTTTTGAGGTAATGCTGAAATGATTTAAGCCTTTTGGGGTTATTAGAATGGAATTAATATATTTTGTATGTGAGAAGGACATAAGTTTGGGGAGACCAGGGGCAGAATGCTATCATTTGAATATCTTCTCCAAAACTTCTGTTAAAATTTAACTGCCAATATAACAGAATTGGGAGGTGACACCTTTAAGAGGTGACTAGGTCATAAGGCATCAACCTTCACGAATGGATTAACGATGTTATCTCTTGAGTGGGTTACTTATCACTTGAGTGGGTTACTGATAAAAAGGATGAGTTTGGCCCAATTTTCTCTTATGTCTCACATGCTTACTTATACTTCTAGCATGTTATGATGCAACATAAAAGCCGTTGCCAGATGCAGCACTAAGCTCTTGGACGTCCCAGTCTCCAGAACTATGAGTCAAATAAAACTTTTTCTGTTTATAAATTACCCAGTTTGGTATTCTGTTACAGCAGTAGAAAATCGATAAAAATTATCCCCTGTTCCAGTTTATTACTATTAGATCATGCCTCCTGTGACCAAGCATACTTCTTCATGACTGTGTACTCTTTATCAAACAACAAAAATACACAGATTTGCCTATTTCTTTGAATCTTCATTTCTAAAGTATCTTATGTCACATAAAACATATTAAATAAATCTGTATTCTTTCTCTTGTTAAGCTGTCCTTAGTTAATAGGTATTTCAGCCATGAACTTGTGATGAGTAAAGAAAGAAATCCTAGCTGGGCTCAGTGGCTCAGCCTGTAATCCCGCGCCTTTGGGAGGCTGAGGTGAGTGGATTGCCTGAGGCTGCGGGTTCGAGACCCGCCTGGGCAGCGAGACCTCATCTCTACAGTAAATTTTTAAAAAATCAGCCGGGTGTGGTAGTGCATGCCTGTAATTCCGGCTACTTGGAAGGTGGAAGGATCGCCCGAGCCCAGCAGGTTGAGGCTGCGGTGGCCGGGAGCAGCTACTGTACTCCAGTCTGGGCGACAAAGTGAGAATCCAACTCAAAAAAAAAAAGAAAGAAAGAAAGAAATCTTTTTTTCCTTATAGTAGATTCCTGAGTCCTTTAACCTTCACTGTTTTCCAGAAGCACAGAGCTCAGGTCAGATTCAACATAAGATGATACGACTGTCATCTTTCTGTAAAGATATATTTTATGGATGTAAGAACTGCTCATTTTAGGTTCCTATTCTCAAGTGTTGGCCAGACACATAAAAGAATTTTAGTGTTTCATGAGGTCAAGGGTAAGACTTCTTATCTTGTACAGGCAAGGGTATGAACTTCTTGTACATATCAACTCCATTTCTACCTTGGCCTTACTAAAGATAAATTATTCAGACATTTGTTAAAGAGGATAAAAAAAGCTTTATATAAGAAGAAGCTGCTTTGGGGGTTTGCAGTAAGATAGAGAAATCAGGTTCAACTCCAAATACAACAAGGACAGGTGGAGATTTATAGCCAAGGAGTTTGTTGGGGGTCAATGGATGAAACATTAGTTAAGAGATAACATCAAGACTAGGGAGATTCTTACTGAGGGCAAGCCAGGGTGAGGGATAAGAAATTTGATCAGATGTTGAGGGTAGGAGATTTTTATTAAACCTATTTAGCAGGTTTTGTGCTAAAACTAGACCAAGTACACCAAGGACAGAACTCAAGGTCAGAGCCTCTACAGATAAAGGACTTGAAAAAGCTTGATTCCAATTTGGTCAAGAAGAGAGCCATTGTCAGTCTAAAAATGTTAGCAGGTAAAATTTCAATTGTGAGAAAATAAAATAAATGAGGTAGTTTCGAACCATCTTAAAAACGTTAAAATCCCTAAAACAAGTGTAATTCTATTTTAGACATATTTGACAGAGTAGAAGAGGCCTTGTGATTACTAATTAAGATCATAGCCCACCACAAAAGCTGGTTCTTCAAGAGAAGTGTGAATTGATTTTGCATGAACACGAGCCAGTTTAAATCGACATAGGAAACCACTTCTGCAGACCCTCTGACTTCTTACTCAGAGGCACCTCCATCATCATGGCCTCACTGCCTCGTTAGACAATTGAGGTCATTTGTTGTGGTTGTGGGTATCACTTGTATTACTCTTATCCTCTAGTTTCACACTGATCTGATCTTTCCACAACATTAAAAGGACCGGCTGGCCTTAACAGATTTCTTCACTCTTTTCTGTGAAAATAAAGGCCTTTTGTGTTCTTCAAGAGTCTAAGGAAACTAGAGATGACACGATATCTGGGAAATTCAGGGAAGGAGAATGGAGGGTCTGGACAAAGGAGCACAATTCTAAGGGTGAGGAAGAGATGCAGTTGAGATCATTTTATTCACCCAGCCCTTGCTACATATGTTCTCTTTAAAGACCAAAGTTTTATAGGTAACTTATTTACAAATAACTTTCAAAAATGATGTTGTTGAACTTAGTCTTCAACTCTATCTTATGTATTTTTCAGAGTCTATGAATGGTAGTTTTTGCAAAGTCAGAATTTATTTCTCTACACACCTGTCTTTAATGAATTTGCCAAAAAAAAAGGCAATCCCAAGTTTGGATATAGTAATTAAATCATTCTGGTCCACTTCTCTGCAAAAGATGATTATGCCTCTGGCAAAAATATTGATGCAAAAAGATATGGCCTGACTCTCGCAGTGACCTGCTATTTTCAGCTGCTCTCCTTAAACCTTTCATTCTGTCCCTTCAAACCCACACCCCAAGTGACTGAATCAACCGATGCCAATGCTGTAGTCTTAATCACCCCTAAGCAACTCCCTGAAGTGTTTGGAGGACCACCAGGTAAGGTAATGATGGAAGGTTTTATTGGTGCCTCATGGGGGCTGTAGACAAAAGGTGAAGTGGTGGCACGAGGCTAGAAAACAGAAATTCAGAGCTGCTGCTAGGACTAAGTGTTTCCTCAGAAAGTTGAATCCCCATTTCCAAGACACATACACTCAGTCACAAACACAGAGACACTCTGCTTTTTTGTGAATGCCAGAATGACTCCCTTATGTATACCTTTTTAAAACTATTTAAAGGGAAAACAATTGTGTTATCTGCAAATCCATGATGGTGGAATTTTCTTTTCCTCCTCCATTTGGCTAGATGCTTCATAATTCCAATGTCATTTCACTCATGGATAGATCACTCTTCTGAATATGAATATTGGGCTCAGGTACACTCTTAACATTTTGTGAATCCTTCACCTAATTAATGGGAGGTGAGTCTCTTAACCTACTGCCCAGGTCCCATGGCAGATTATTAGCACTATTGCTTTGATTGATCTTTTTAAGTGCTCCTCTTGGGAAAGATATTTGAAAGTCACATTTAAATAAGGATCTAACAATTACTGAACATTAATTCTCTCCTAGTCTCAAATGCTATTTCTGGCGAAGGTTACGGAGGCATTTTTAATGGGAGAAATACACCATTATTTAGTTACTCCTGATTCCCAAAATGCAGCAGAGGGTTTTGGCTAATTTTTTTCCTGACCTTCTCTAATGATATAATGGATTTCCATTCACATTTGAAATGTAGAGAATGAAGTGAAAGGGAAAAGAACTAAAGTCTATGGAAGCTTATTCTATCTCTTTAGTGAGGTGGCATCTCAATTATAGAATTTATAGGACTTGCAATTTAATGTTGTAGCCATGAAGGAAAATTCTCCTTTTCTCTCTCTTCTTGTCATGTCCTCAATTAATATAATAGGGTAAAACCAAAAGGCTTTTGTCATATGGAACCATGAGACTGAAAAGAACCAAAATCCAATTCACTAAGAAAAGGCAATAGCCTTAGAGAGTGTAACTTGCCCAAAGACACACAACTTGTTAGCAGCAAAACTGTGACTTGAGACCAGGTTTGTTGACATCCATTACTACTCTTCCTGCGTGATGTTACTTAAGTAAAACTTATGGATTATTTATTTTTTTAAGTCAAGCATATATTTTTTCCTGCCCCACCTTAAGACAAAAATTTAAATTGAGGAGATTCAGATTGTAAAAGAAAAAATTATGTAATTGCAGTTATATTTTACATATCTAAACCATATAGTAAAATCTAATTATATATTTAAAAAGGGAAGTGTGAAATTAAAAAGGAAATGACTTTGAAACTTTTAAAAATTTTACAAAACTTTTAAGTAAAGATATATTTTCAGAGCACAACCAAAATCGAGACTAATAACAGAGAGAGAGAGACGTTAAAAGTTCAAAGTGAGGCTCTATGGAACTTCATGAAATTTTCTACTGTCAGGAAGGCAAGAAACCAATGAAGAAAGAAATGAGAATATTGGTGGATGAAACAGGAAATGAAGAAGCTCCGGATGGCAAATAGCTCATCTATTAAACAGGCAAAGAGGAATATAATTCACATATTAAATGAACACAAAGTATCTGTCATCAAACACTGGTTTTGCATTTAAGCATCAAAGGGGACTTTGGTCAAAAAGTAAAGATAGTTAAATTAGGCCAAAGGTGCAAAGTCACAGAACTGGAGGAAAATAATCATAGAATTTTATTTAAGAGAAAATGAGAGAGCCGGGCTCGGTGGCTCAGCCTGTAATCCCGTGCTTTGGGAGGCTGAGGTGAGTGGATTGCCTGAGCCCGCGGGTTCGAGACCCGCCTAGGCAACTTGGTGAGATCTCATCTTTACAATAAATCAAAAAAAAAAAAAAATTAGCCAGGCGTGGTAGCGTGCACCTGTAGTTCTAGCTGCTTGGAAGACTGAGGCGGAAGGATCGCCGGAGCCCAGCAGGTTGGGGCTGCAGTGGCTGGGAGCGGCCACTGCACTCCAGTCTGGGTGACAAAGTGAGACTCCCACTCAAAAAAAAAAAAAAATGAGAGAACAGTTGAAGTACAGTTAAATAAAATGCTGTTTTGTCCTTCTGTATGCACATGTAAATTGTGCTATCTCTAAAAATTGTTTATACATGTTCAGAAAAGCCGTCTAAGCTTTTCTGCCTAAGCTTTCTCCCTTAGGCAACCAAATAGGACAGGATAAACAGCTACATGTTTGTGGAGGTTATGGGTGTTCTTAATAACATCAGGGCACAAATGGGATTTCTAAGACACTTATCCTCAGTGGAAAGGACTTTGAGATATGATGCTATGGATTACCTAATTCTATCTAGTCCTCAAAGAGAAAAGAAAAACTAGCCTGACCAGCACTCAACTGGCATGGCAGCTCTTACCATTTCTATCACATGAGCTACAGTAGTAAGACAGGAAATTTCTCAGGCAAGCCCCAGTGGCTGCCATTTCAAATGTACAGCATCCTCCTATAGGCTCAAACTTAGTATTAACATTATTTGCAAAAAGTCTTCTAAATGATATTGTTCACATTTATAATTACATAAATACTGAAACAAAAATTATACCTTTTGCCCAAAGACTGCACATATCTCTTTAATATACATCTAATGAACAAGACAGAAACTCACATAATAGATTTTTCAATGGCCATCAGTAGGTATCACCATAAAAAGATATACCTAACCATAATTAACTGAAAAAAGTAAAATTTAATGTTTTCCAGGGACATCAGTCTTAATTTGCAGGACAAATACTAATTACGTACTAGGAGTTAACCAGAAAGTACTCAGCTGGTAACAGTAGGCAATTTATTTGGATCACATACTTGTGGGGGAACACAGTTTAAAACATACTTGTTCAAGGATAACAGTTGCCTGCTGTAGTAGGAGAAAATGTAAAATTGACTCTAATGCCCTGAGCAGATACTACAGAAAAAGGTTATTTATGTAACCAGCATACTATGACTATCTTACTCTCCATGCTCACCTTTCCATCCCTAGTAGACAAGGATATGAGGACTTTCTTGTAGAAGCTAATATGATTTGGCCTCCAAAGATTAGTTCTAGGACAACAAACTTATGAAAGACGGAGACAAGAAATGAAATTACTTGGGAATATCTTATTGGGGCAGATAGGGTACCCCCCAAGAGGTGAAAAAAAACCTTACTGAGGAGGAGAGTATTCAGCCTCCTTGTAATATTATTGAGGACACAAACTTAAGCACGGGATGTTGCTCATAGTTGACTCCATAACTTTACATAAACCATCATGAGGTATTTGTTTCTTTTATAACACGCTCATTCTCTTTTTTTCTATGGGCTTGCATATGGAAATGGAAAGAAAAGGAGTTATACCTTATGGGTTTGGAGTACCTAATCTCTGGTATGCTTGTGGGGATACGTGATGCTTATGAATGTCATTGGACACATGCCAGTCAGCAGGAATTCACACTCACAGTATTGTTGACTATTTTCCAGTTTGGAGGGGGGCAGGTTAGAGGCTTGGGGAAAGGGGGGAAATACAAAGAACAAAGTGATCCTTTGGGAAGCATAAAGAAGCAGCAGTCACTTTTGTGAGTAGAATGTCTCCTCTTCAAAAGAAAAGTGTCCACTTGTGGAGTTGCAAATGGTTTAGAACTTACAAAATCAGACAGAGCAGCAACTACTGCATGAGGCAGTAGGAAAACAGGATGGGAGGGATGGCAGGAAAACACAGAAGACCAACAGAAGAGTATGTAAGAAACTGGGAACCCTGCCTGCTAACGTTAGAGACTTGGGTATGTTTAAAATCCTCAGTGATTGTATTGGTTGCAGACAACAAATCAAACCCCCAAAGGCAGGGAGGGAGCTGAACACTCTGTCCTCTGTGTTCTCAAACATGTATTACAATGATTAGTGAACAGGTAGTGTCTGTCTATGTAACTGTCTCCCTTACTAAATTGTGATCTTCTGTAAGAGCTGGTACCATGCCTTGCTCATTTGTCTGTCCCCAACACCTCAGGTAGTACTTGGCATAGAGTGAGGCTCAAAAATGATTATTGAGAAAGAAAAGTCCTTGGAAGAGGAAAGCTGAATAGCAGAAAGGACTTGGTGGCAGTATTTAGGAGACTGCCTGGTAAAATTCTGCCTCTGGCCAAAACCTGCTGTGAGACCTTGGAAAGCCCTTTAATATTTCTGAGACTCAATTTCTTTATTGGTAAAATAAACCTATTTTTCAAGATTGCTCTAAAATTCTATTACTGTGAAAATAAAATCTAGATTTTGAGAAGCTTGTTTATAGTAGCTAAGTCCTAGTTTTTACTAGATTTGGTGCTTCAAAAAATGGTGTATGTTAAAACACCTCAAATTTTGAGATTTTATGTCATCCTAATAATATAATAAATGCTTAAAATTAACTGAACTATTGCCTCAAAGATAGTAAGTTATGAGAAATATATTTTCAACATCTCCAGTGCAAAAATATATTGTTCTTACCACTCCCAAGAAAAGGCTGTGAAGTTGTTATTACTTTGAAATAGTTTAATTTCTGATAATGCCATTGAGAGAGAATAACTGATTATGTCTTAAGTTGATGAGTTCCGTTAATCTCCTAGGTGATGCCTTTGTCAAAGAAAGTAAAAATTGCAGGTATCCTGAATGGCTTTATTATTCCAAAGACAAGGGAGTTTTGTAAAGATTAGGAACATTTAAATGAATTGTGTAAGAGCATATTTATTTGTTTAATTATCTATGTAAGCCATAGCATAATGAAAATATTGTAATTGTGCCACTTTTCAAAGAAACACTGAGGAGAAAATTATAAACATCATGGATGGGAATTATGCACACAAAGACTAATAGCTACAATAATGCTATTCAGAATTGTGCTAGTAATTTGCCCCTTAGGGGGTAAATTTGGAAAAAATATGTATAAGGTTTAACCATGTGACTATCATTTAATGTTAGTTGTGTTGTACTGCAAAAGCCACACATACCACATTGAACTTTCAATTTAAAAACATTTTTTTAAGTTATTCTCCTGGTATAGCTACTCAAGTATCTCTAATTGTCATGTTCTCAAAAACAGCATTCTTCACATGGCACCTGCCCAACGAGTAAAATGAACTGGTGGTTGCAACATAGGATTAGCAATTAGAAATATTTTTTTCTTTCAACATTTAATTACCAAGGGCTTATTCAAAAAGGAAAAACATAGAATCAAATGAGTAGATGATCCTCTTCTGTCATGAGACCTCAGGATCTCAGCTGGTAGAATCTCTTTATTAAGTGTTTTACCTGGGGATTATTTGTCTAATATGTTAGAAAAAATGGCTTACTTTATGGATACAAAGAGAAATCTATATTTTGTTTGAGAACTATGCTGATTATTCTCCATCTTCCAGTCCTTATGCATTTTTTTACTTTTTTTGTCCCAGAGACTGACCCTTGGGCATTGCATTTCTCAGACTTATTAGTGGGCTTCCAGGTGAGTGGGCCTATGGGAAGGCACCAGCTTGGAATCAAGGCTTTAGCATCATCTCTGTCAGTTTCTGCACATCTCCAGGATTGCAGCTCTTGCTGATGTAGACCAGCTCTCCTGGGGCTCCAACAACTCTCTTAACATCCCTGCCCTTTCTAACCCAGGAAGTTAACTGCATCTTACTTTTGCTAGTGTCTAGCTACCTCATCATTCCTATTAGCCCCTGACCAGTCCATACCTTTGAAGTGGCACTTTAATAGAAATCACTTTATTTGAACCATCTGGGGTGAATTCTGTCTTCTTCTAAGACTATGATCATAAGTCCTAATGGCATAAACACTTCATGATAGTTAATAATACATAATCGTTTGACTATAAGTCAACTGTAAGTCAAAATCATTGCTTGACTATAAGTCAACTACTATCATTCCAGTTTCCTGCATACTATTTCTTTCTGTGACAACTGTAGTGGATACTGTGGTCCTTACCCAAAGAATAAATAATTAGATGAAATGAAGATACAAGGTCCTTGCCTTAATTTGGTACAACTCTGATGGGCCATTTCAACTCCTGAGCTCACCATAGTTTTGGATGATGCCTCATTAGTTTCTTCTTTATAGGTCAGCTTCTCCCTCTGCCAAATCTTGCAAATGTATCTCCTGAGAAAAGCTCTCAGTAAATCTTCTGCTTGCAATTCTCAGTCTCTGAAACTGTTTCCAGGGAAACTAATCTAAATCACTCAGTAACTGGGGTCAGCCTAGATTGAGCTAGTGGAGGAATACAGCTAAAGCCCCAAACTCAGCAAATACACTGTGACTAGTAAAATCAAATTCTGTTACAGTCTCTCATGATAAAAACTGTTGTAGCCACTAGTGTAGTTCTCACTGAAATAGAAAAGATACTTTCTCCTTACAATGTTACAACTCTTTTATTAAGCACACCCAAAGAATGACTTTAGTCTTCCACAAAGAATGTTGTGTTTCTTCAGGGACTTGATGGGCAGACATTTGAGTTGTGCCTACTAATTTGGGAGTATTATCCCCCAAACCATCTCTCCTGCTTTCTGGTCTCTATTTTTCTTTCTTTCAGAGATAGCAGCTGTTCTTGCATATTATTGCAAGAGGTTGGTTCCTCAGAACCAAATTAGAGCATGGGTTCCTATCTGAGGCAATCAGCATGGTATGAATCTGAGTGAAACAAGTCAATCTTTAAAATGAGCTGATAAAGAAAGAAATGAGAATATTGGTGGATGAAACAGGAAATGAAGATGCTCCGGATGGCAAATAGCCATCATTGAGTCAAAAAGGGTCAGAGACAGGCTTAAAGTTTGAACTGCAGAAGGAGTAATGTTGAGATGGATGAGCTGGGAAAAAATCAGGTCCGCAGCAAGCGAAAAAAATGCTTGGCATCTGCCCCCAAAAGGCTTGGGTTTTAGAGACTCACCTACAAGTATGCTGAGAGGGTGTATAGAGCAAAAAAATCAAAAAGCTATTCTGTCATCACAATCCATCTTTTCCCAGTGATTCCTGGGACAAGAATCATTAGTATGCTAATGAATGCTCTCTCTTAGGATCCAGGGAGGATCAGAGAAGCTACTCATTACCGGGTCTTCAGCACAAGCTACTGCAGTCAGCTAGAACGAGTGAGAAAACCAGTCTTGGCAGGGGTAGAATAGGAGACGAAAAAGGCAGAATGAAGGAGGCAAGCACAGAGCCTTTAAATCTGTGGAAATGACAGTATCAAGAAAGAGTGTCAGAGTAATATGCACATAAGATAACTGGATATCTGCAACTGCATTTAAATGGATTAAATCCACTGAAAATGATCAATACTAACTTTATAGTTTTTGCATAAGATCAAACTCCCCCAATGACTAGTGGTCTTTTCTCATGTGGAATAGCAGAATTAAAATCAAAACAGGGAAAAAAATATGACTATAGTTAATAATTGAAAAAAACCCTAAATGATCAATCAATTTTCTTCTGAAACGTATGTTTGAATATCACAGTTAAAAAGCTTACATTAGTTTCTGTTTCAATGTTTGAAAGTTAGCAATGGAATAATGTGATTTTCTTTGCAATAATGATAGTCTTGCTGTGCCTACTTAATATAAACAAAAGATAAAAATTGCTTAATAACACAATGTGTGTATTTACCTCCCACTCTTCTAGGCGGATTCTAGCTAAGTAAAAAAGGTAATTTAAGGTTACTCTATAATGGGAATGCTCTTTTAATGAAAAACAAACCTATTTTAATTAATACTCATTTTAAACAGATTTAGAATTAAAAATCCTCTTTAAATTCAGGCTAATAAATTTAGTTTGAGTCTGAGTACTTGTAGTCCAAATAGATTTTTTCCAAAAGATTTGCTACTATAGCAGGCCGGATTTATAGTGAGACCAGCCTATGAGCAATGGACACACAGAAATGTCGAGTTACTTACTTAACAGTCTTAATTAACTGCAACTAACTGTAATAATCAAAGGTGAGTGCTGCCCAATTTAACTATATGCATGGAGGTAATACTTTTAGGCAAGAGTGACCATTAAGTCTTTTTCAATTTAGAAATCATCAATAATCTTTCAGGTCTTTTAATGTCATAATGCTCTATGTGAGTTGCCATATGTTCCCCCACACACACACATATCTCAATGAGGAATGGCAGATTTGTGTTCTGTTGTCCTTGGGAGGCCATTAACAAGCATAAGGTGGGAAGCACACCTAGTGATTTTCATGGTGTGCTTTCCCCCTATAAGCCCATTTCCATTACGGAAGGGCATTGGGGGAGTGAAGGCTTGAATTTTAAGAGGTTCCCAAATTTCCACCCGAGTGTATATATGCCTTGTGTAATTCCTTCCCCTTGATTGTGAGTGAGACTTGTGGATGTGGTGGGGCAGGCTCTCCCATGATTAATTGTAGTATATGGCAAAGATATTGGGATAGGTGCTCCTGCTGGACTTGACAAAGCAAGTTGGCACATTGTGGAAATGGCCACATGATCAGGAACAGAGGGTGGCCTCTAGGAGCTGAGGGCCTCTGTTCTACAACTAAAAAGAGCTGAATTCACATGGATGCAAAAGAAAATCTCAAGCTCCAGAAAAAATTGCTGCCCACCTGACACTTTGATTTTATCCTTGTAAGACCTCAAACAGAGGGTCCATTGGGAACTCCTAATTTACAGAAACTATAATAAATAGGTTCTGCTTTAAGTTGCTAACTTTGTAGTAATTTGCCACAGAACAAAAAACAACTCAGAACACCCTGAGCTATGTAAGTATCCAGAATGGATCTTGTCAGAAAGACAAGAGTATAAGACTTCAGGTACCGTCCCCCATCACCCCCATGCCCAGTGGCAATTGTTTAAAGGCATTTTGTTCTTGACTTGCTGCCTCACTCATTATCTTCATGTTCCTGGAATTTGTGATATAAAGAACAATGTATAGCCAAGTCAATAGCTTATGTTGTTTTAATGTAAATTATTGGTAAACAATAATTAGAAACGGTCTCTTCTTTTCCTTTAAATACTCATTAGTAGCTGCCGCTAATTGGAATGGATATTCAGGGCAACTTGGATCTATGCTCCTGGGTTGTAGTCCTCAATCGTGGCCCAAATAAATTCTCTACTAAGTTTGCATCTGTTTTTGTTGTTGTTGTTGTTGCGTTGGGATTTTTTTGTTTTGTTTTGTTTTTCCCTTTCAGGTTAAAAACAATAGAAAACTATCCCAGGGAGTAGAAAGAGAAGGGTAGGAGTGGTTGGATTCTTATGGTGTTAATAACTCTACTGTGGTATGCATATAGAATGTCTACACCCTCTCAAAGCTGCTTCTGCACAGGCAGGCCTTGGTAGCAGAGAAAGAGGTAGTATTTCATAGTGGCTGAGAGAATGGACTCTAGAGTTAATCTGTAGAGTTTGGATTCCCATTCTGCCATTTAATCACTATTTGAACTTGAATAAGAAAATTAACTTCTTTGCACCTCAGCTTCCTCACTTATAAAATGAGATGATCCTAGTTCCTAAGCTTGTTTAGCAATTAATGACCTAATCCAAACAAAGTGCCAAGTTTAACACATAGTAAACATTCAATAAATTTTAGCTGTCATTATTTCTCAGATGCCTGACAAGATGTGAGGGCTATTTCTCAACCAACTCATCTTCCACAAAGCCTCCACCACCACCAACCACTGGGGAGAGGAAAACCTGTTCAGTAAATGGTGCTGAGAAAACTGGCTAATCACATGCAGAAGATTGAAAGTAGGACCCCTACCTATGACCATACACAAAAATCAACTCTAAAGGGGTCAAAGACCTAAACGTAAAACCTCAACCTATAAGAACCTTAGAAAACGCAGGAGACACCCTTATGGAAATTGGAACTGGCAACCAATTCCTGATCAAAACCCCAAGTTCCCATACCATAACATAGACAAATGGGACCTCATCAAACTGACAAGCTTCTACAAAGCCAAAGAAATCATCAAGAGATCAGGGAGACAGTCCACAGATTGGGAAAAAATATTTGCCCACTGTATGTCTGACAAAGCCTAACATCTAGGATCGACATGGAATACAAACGTGCCAAAAAAGAAAAAAAACAAACAGCCCCATTACAAAGTGGGCAAAAGATATGAATAAACACTTCTCAAAAGAAGACATACTAGCTTCCAATAGAGATATGAAAAAATGCCGAGCCTCACTAGTCATCAAAGAAATGCAAATTAAAACTACGCTGAGATACCACCTAACTCCAGTCAGGATAGCCATGATCATAACACAAAAAATAACATATGCTGGAGAGGATGTGGAGAAAAAGGAACACTTCTACACTGTTGGTGGGAGTGTAAACTAATACAGACTCTGTGGAAAACAGTGTGGCAATTTTCCTAAAAGTTCTAAAAATCAACCTTCTATATGACCCCACAATCCCCCTACTGGGAATATACCCAGAAGAACTCAAATCACTCTATAAAAAAAGATACCTGCATATGTGTGTTTAATCACAGCATTGTTCACAAGGAACCAACTGCCCATCAAAAGAGGACTGGATAAAAAAGAATGTGGTACATATAACAATGGAGTATGATGCTACCATAAAGAAGAACAAAATCATGAACTTCGCAGCAACCTGGATGGACTTAGAGTCTATAATACTGAGTGATCCTTCACAGAAACAAAGAACTAAGTATCATATGTTCTCACTCATAAGCAGATCTTGAACAACTATTGTAATACTATAAGAAAGGAATTGGCAGTAGCAAGAAACTGCAGGGGTGTAGGGTGGTGGGGAGGTGGGATTGACAGTAGTGGAAATCTGCCTGGGAAGTGGGGGGGCAACCTCATCAACAAGGGTACCTGCTTAAAGAATATTTGTATACCTAACCCTGAATAGTACCCCACATCTTTGGAGTCAATCATACTCAATGATTTATCATAGAAACAAAGAACAGAGTTCCATATGTTCTCACTCATAAGAGGACCTTGAACAATCATAATGCTATAAGAAAGCGATTGGCAGTAATGGGAAACTGTTGGGGGGGTGGGATTGGCAAATGAGGAAAACTACTAGGGCAGGGAGGGGCATACCTCATTAACAGGGATACCTGCATGATCAACGTTTGTATACCTAACCCTGAATTGTATCCCACATCTTTACACTAAAATTAAAAATAATTTTAAAAAATAAAAAGTTAAAAAAAGAAATCCTAAAAATAATTAAATAATAAAATTTAAAAATAAATAAATAAACAATTTTTTTTTAAATGTGAGGGCTATCTCTCCAACTCCAGCATAATAGAGTTAGAATACTTATATTAGAGGAATAAGAACTCCAACACAATGACTTAAATTATATATATTATATATATGTGTGTATGTGTATATATATATATTTTTTTTTCTTTTTCTTTCTCTTTTTCACAGGTAATAGAAATGTCAAGTAATTAAGATGGTTTCAAGTGCTAACTGACCAGGGCACCATGTCATCAGATTGTGGTTCAGGATGAGGTTCTCGTATCGCTTGGTAGTCTTTCAATGTGTGTTGACTTTATTCATGTTCTGACGCCTATAATGGCAGCTAGATGACTTTAGCAAACCCAAATTTTAAATTCTTATACTGTACTTGGTATCTAAGAAGAGAAAGAAAAAAGAAGGAAAGTTTTTCTGAATAATCCTTGCAAATGTTTCCTAGTGTCTCAATGTTTTGACTAAAATATCCACACTCAGAACCAAGCAGAATGACCAAACAGATTGGACAGGATTATCTGACTAAATTAGTCATAGTCCTTCCTTAGAAGTGAAAATAAAGTCAATTCAATGCTATCCAAAACTTATACCTGAAATTGGGAATCTGATAGCTTCTCAAAAGAAAACCAAGTCACTTGTTATAGGTTTCATTATGTGTCCCAAAATAGACATATTGATGTTCTAACCCCCAATACCTGTGAATATGATCTTATTTGTAAATAGGTTTTTTGATTATGTCATTGAGTTAAAATGAGGTCATTTGAGTGGACCCTAACTCAATGTAACTTGTATCCTTATATGAACAAGGTAGTTTAGAGATGGACACAGAGAAGATGGTCATGTGAGGGCAAAGGCAGAAACTGAAGTGATGCATCTACAGGTCAATGAATAACAAGGATTGCTGGCAAATAACAGAAGGGCAAAGAGAATTCTGTCCTACAAGTTGCAGAAGATGCATGGCCCTGCAGACACCTTAATTTCAGACTTCTAGTCTCCAGAACTGTGAGAAATACATTCCTGTTGTTTAAACCATTTAGTCTGTGGTACAGCCCTAGGAAACTAATATACCACTGTTGGTGGGCATAGAGAGGAACTGAATGCAAAAGAAACAACCAAAAAAAGTCAAATATAATCTCCCAAAAGATCAAGGGAGAGCTTTTGGAAAGTTAAATCACCCAATAGACACTGTACTTTGTGGGGTTTCACAGCATGTCATATACTCTGTTTATCACTCTTCTGTGGCACTCAAGGTCATCGAAAACTCAATGAGAAGTAAATCATTTGGCTTTCTTTAAGTAGACTTTCAAGAAAATGAAAGAAATTCCAAAGGAAGGAATATGCAAGTGTATGGAATGGATTGGGAAATAACTCCTTAGCACTGAGTTGAGCAATCATAGGTTCTTGGAGAAAAAAAAATTGTTTTTGAAGCCATTGCCTATATCACTACGGTCTCAGCAAGCAGTAAAAACAACCAATGTCACAAAGAAATTTTAACTTGAAGTTGCTAATGCATGTAATTCCCAATTTCATTCCCTCTCAACACAGAATATTGCTGTGTTAGGGAGAGAGAGAGAAATAAGGAAGAAAGTTCAATCTACTATAAGCACTTACTCTGTGTCTAGCCCTTATTTCATTTGATTGCCACTAGATCCTAAGGCAGATAATTGTGCCTATTTTATACAATTTAAAATAGGTTAAAGATCAGAAAGGTAAGGGGCATTAATAAAATATCATTGCAGGCTAAATAATGACCCATACAATTATCAGATCTTATTCCAAGGAGCCTGTAAATTTTCCCTTTTCTAGAAAAAGTTTCTTTAATTTAATTACATTTTTTACAAATGTAATTAAATTAAAAATTTTGAGATGGGGATATTATCTTGAATTACACAGGTAGATCCTAAAAGCAATCACAAGAGGCAGAGGGAGATTATGCCACATGCAAAAAAAAAAAAGAAGGGACTGTGAAGGTAGAGGCTAGAAGTGGTGTGGCACAAGCCAAGGAATGCCAGCAGCCACTAGAAGACGCAAGAGTCCCCAGGGGATTGCATTCATGCCAATACTCTGATTTGGGTCCAGGTTTATTTAGGAGTCTTGGCCACTAGAACTTTAAAATAATACATTTGTATTGTTTTCAGCCACCTAGTTTATAGTGATTTCTTGTATAACTTGTAAGAAACTAACACATATACGTAGATGGTAACTATTAGTGCTCTACTATGTGCTGGGCTTTGTTAAAAAAACATTATGCAACAAATGTAAGAAGTATATATAATTCTCATTTTATAGATGTGGAAACTGAGGCATAAAAGATTGAGTAACTTGCCCAAGGTCACACAAATGGTGAGCTAGGGAAACCAACTATACCAGTTTACCTGACACTGTCACAGTTTTACCATTGAGAGACATATGTTTCAGAAAATTTAATCATCCTGAACAAATCTGATGGTTGGTCATTCTATACAGAAATTTGAATCCAGGAAGTTTGATGCAAGGATGGTGCTCTTAAATGACTCCAGTGTATACCTTCTTCCTTGATCATTGACATTTGGATAATGAGGCATGATGAGATTTGAGTTACCCATGGCTGGCCCAAAGTTTTTGCTTCATTATCTTGTTATCTGTTAGTACACTACTTCTCTGACCACACAGTCCTAGACACTTGGCAGAAGCCCCATTTTCCATCCAAAGAATGGAATGCTACCCTTTGCCTCCTGAGAAATGAGGCAGCAGGATGCCTCATCACTGTCAGAACCACCTCTCACAGCAAAGGAAGTCTTCATTTGCTCACAGGGCTCAAGGGTACAAGGGCAAAGTTTATGTTTCCCCATGGTATCCTGCACTGAAACAAGACAAGACTCAAGGCAGTCTAGAGTAACAAACAGAAGTGATGGGTTAGCTAAGCTACCTGGTCTTTGATGCTGTGACTCAACCTCAGCACTTTATTTCAGATCAGCTCAATCTACAAGCTCCGAGTGCTCTTTACACACTATGGATTTCTTCTAAAAAAAGATATACTAATTCTATTGATATCCATTTTCTGATGGCTATTGCTCTTGTTAAAAGTCTTGTGCCACAGCTAAAGCCACCTTTAAATACATTACCAGTCATATTAGAAGAATAATTTCAGGTATTCTCTTACATTTCCTTAACCTTCCTGAACTAAAAGCACTTTACTTTTTGGAGGTAAATCAGAAACAAGACCACTAACGGCTGAATTTCCACTCCCCTAATTTAGTCCCTCTAACACTCCTTTCCGGGCCTTTTCTGTCATACAAGAATTTCCCTTATCTTCATAGTTCAACCCAAGTCGTGTCTTCTCCAGGAAGCGTTTCCAAATCTCTTTGTACATAAATAGTGATAAAATGTTTATATTATAGCACTCTACTATGTGTCAAACACTGTGCTTTATAGATAAGTAGGTAGGTAGATAGATAACACATAGATAGCTATGTATTATCTATGTATAAGATAGATATAGATAGACAATAGATAGAAAGATAATAGATAATAGAAAGATAATAGCTTTATATATGTATACATACATACATATATATATATATATATGTATGTATGTATAATTTTTTTTGTTTGTTTGTTTGTTTTTTTGAGTTGGAGTCTCACACTGTCGCCCAGACTGGAGTGCAGTGGCCGCTCCCGCCCACTGAAGCCTCGACCTGCTGGGCTCCGGCGATCCTTCCGCCTCAGCCTTCCAAGTAGCTGGAATTACAGGCATGCACTACCACGCCCGGCTGATTTTTTTATTTACTGTAGAGATGAGGTCTCGCTGCCCAGGCGGGTCTCGAACCCGCGGGCTCAGGCAATTCACTCACCTCAGTCTCCCAAAGGCGTGGGATTACAGGCTGAGCCACCGAGCCCAGCTGTGTATGTATAATGTTATTAAATCTTCACGGCCACCCTATGAAGTAGGTGATATTCTAATTATCTTATTTCACAGATCAGAAAAATTAAATCACAGAGAAATGAAATTGTTTGCCCAAGATCACTTAGCTGCAGAATCAGGTTCAAACCTAGATCTGTCTAAAGCAAGTCTATGTCTCTATGCTGCACCCACATCATAACAATTTCCTTGAACATTCATTTTCAGAAATATTCACTGAATACAATGCTCCAGAATGGCTTAGCATATGTTCATGGTGATTCATGGGTAATTTTTCATGTGCATATCTTATTTACCTAAGTTGTATCTACAAACTCCTGATTATAAGAACTCTGCTTTATGCCCCCCTTGAATCTTCAGCACTTAGCAGAGTGCTTTTCTCAACATGAACCTTGGTCTTTGTCCAAATCTAACATTATGATAGCATTTATCTTGGAAGAAATGCAAGTATAAGTTTATTGTGTGCCACAAATAAGTCATTTGATTCATAAATGTACAATATTTTATTCACCTACATTATAATTATTGGAATATTTGAGAACTGATGAGATGAGAAAGATCGCATTCATTCATTCATTATGCATTTAAAATTATCAAACACTTATCTACATTTGTATCTAAAAGATAGTCTTTTGAATATTTTTGAACGAATGCAAAGATGAATCAGATAAAGATTTTTGCTTGAAAGGATTTTCAATGTAGTAAGGAAGTTAAGGCATGTAGATAAATGACTAGAAAGTAAAATAAGCAAAGATTAGTTACATAAGAGGGAAGGATAGTCCATCTCACCGGGGCCTGAGGATGGGTGGAATTGGAAGAAGAGAAAATAGGTACCACATTCCAGGCAGAAAGAACAATTTTTTTTTTTAAGTTGGGGTCTCACTCTGTCACCCAGACTGGACTGCAGTGGCCGCTCCTGGCCACTGCAGCCTTGACCTGCTGGGCTCCAGTGATCCTTCCACCTCAGTCTTGCGAGTAGTGAGAATTACAGGCACACGCTACCAAGCCCGGTTGATTTTTTTATTTACTGTAGAGATGAGGTCTCACCAAGTTACCCAGGTGGGTCTTGAACCCGCGGGCTCAGGCTATCCACTCACTTCAACCTCCCAAAGCTTGGGATTACAGGCTGAGCTACTGAGCCTGGCTAGAAAGAACAATTTGAGCAAAGAAACAGAGGCAGCAAAGGAGGGTCTGTGCAGAGAACCATGGTTCCTAGGCTAGAGGGAGTGGGGATCAGAAAGAAAATAACTCTGAAAAGGTAAGTCATGGTGGCCTCAATAGCTGGCTGAGACATCTAAGCTTGACCTGAAGTGCTTGAGACTTGAGAGTAAGAGATTTGCTTCCAAAAAATTAATAATGCAGCAATTCCTGGTTGAAAGAAAAACAGCTGCAGAAAGGAAGATAATTGGGTAATGGGGTAAAGGTAATTGCTTTCAATTATGGTGGAGGTTATCAATACATTTTATTTCTCAAATAACCCTCTTAAAAGTAGGCAAAGAATATGAACAGACACTTTTCAAAAGAAGACATACAAGTGGCCAACAAACATGAAAAAATGTTCTACATTATTAATCATCAGAGAAATGCAGATAAAAACCGCAATGAGATACCATCTCACAATAGAATGGCAATTATGTAATAAGTCAAAAAACAACAGATGTTAGCAAGGTAGAGAAGAAAAGGGAATGCACATACACAGTTGGTGGAACTGAAAACTGGTTCAGCCCTGTGGAAGGCAGTTTGGAGAGTTCTCAGATAACTAAAAATAGATTTTCCATCCTACCCATCAATTCTACTACTCAGTATATACCCAAAGGAGCATAAGTTATTGTACCAAAAAACACCTGCAATTGTACGTTTTTTCACAGCACTATTCACAATAGCAAAAACATGGAACCAACCTACTTGCCCATTGATGGTGGACTGGATTAAAAAATGTACATATATACCAAGGAATGCTACTCAGCCACAAAGAAGAATGAAATCATGTCCCTTGTAGCAACACGAATGCAGCCGGAGGCCATTACTCTAAACAAATTAATGCAAAAAGAGGAAACCAAATTTTACATGCTTTTGCTTATAAGTAGGAACTAAATACTGGGTATACAGAGACATAAAGATGAGAAACACAGACCGTAGGAACTCCTCAAGCAGAAAGGGAAAGCAGAGGGAAAGGGTTGAAAAACTATCTATTGGGTACCATTCTCACTATTTGACAGGTTTAGTAGAAGGCCAAACGTCACTATTGCACAATATACTCATGCAACATCTGCAAATATCCCCCAGAAAAGAAAGAAAGGAAGGAAGAGTGGGAGGGAGAGAGAACAGGAGGGAGGAAGGAAAGAAGAAAGCTTACAAGAGGAACCAAAAAAAAAAAAATTACACGGAATTATTTTTTGGAGGATGGTCCCTTTGTAGTATAGGCTTTCCCCACTAAATAAGTGTTCTAGGAAACCATCAGCCTCAGTGTACCAGCTAGCATTGTTGTGAGAGGCTGTGTTGAGCTTCAGTGACTTTTTTATTTTTTGGGATTCTTTCAAGCATTTGCCCATTTCATGATGGGTGATTTATGCACACACCTGCCCACACTGTGCTGAGTGTTCAGAAATTTTTGACAAAAAATGACATGATCTCCATGCCCCACTCTCCCTATTCACACCATCTCTCACTGAGCCTAGCAACTTTTCTTGTTTCCCAGATGAAAGGAGTTCTCAAAGGGAAATGTTTTGCCCACGTGGCAGAGGTGAAACAAAAATGATAGCAGCACTAAAAGGCATTAAAATTGATGAGCTCAAAAACTTAGCACTGGAAAAAATATTTTGATAGGTATATCACGTCAAATGGGGAGTACTTTGAAGGTGATTGAAATTTAAACATGTTAAAATAATTTTTTTATAAATACATTTTGATTTTTTAGGGAGGGTCTCCCCTTGTACATGTACTTTTTATTGGTGGACTTCTCTATGGACCTATTGGCACCTATTGGGGAAAGAAACATGTTTTAATATCTTAGTCTCAAACTCTTTTCTGTGCCAAACTCTTCTGCTCACTGAAAGAAAATGGCATAGTATACATTCGAAAGAAAGTGTGATTCCATTTGTCTTTTTTTTTTATGATGTTGTGGGGTACAGTTAAGGGTTAGGTATACAATTATGCTTCATTCAGGCACCCTGTTGATATGTGGTGTTTCCCTGTCCCCAGACAGATATTTGCTACTGTTAATCCCATCCCCCCCCCATAGTTTCCCAGTACCATCAGTCATTTTCTTATAGCATTGCATTGGATATTCAAGGTCCATCATATGAGTGAGAACATGTGATACTCGGATCTTTGTTTCTGTGAGAGGTCATTCAGTATTATAGACTCTAGTTCCATCCAGGTTGCTGTGAAATTCATGATTTTGTTCTTTTTTATGGCTGCGTAGTATTCCATCATGTATATGTACCACATTTTTTTAATCCAGTCCTCTTTTGATGGGCAGCATGGTTGTTTCCAGGTTCTTGCTATTGTGAACAATGCTGTGATAAACATACGTGTGCAGGTATCTTTTTTATAGAGTGATTTGAGTTCTTTAGGATATATTCCCAGTAGGGGGATTGTGGGATCATATGGGAGGTTGATATTTAGAGCTTTTAGGAATTGCCACACTGCTTTCCATAGAGGTTGCACTAGTTCACACTCCCACCAACAGTGTAGAAGTGTTCCCTTTTCACCACAACCTCTCCAGCAGCTGTTATTTTTTGAGTTGTTGATAATTGCCATTCCGACTGGAGTTAGGTGGTATCTCAGTGTGGTTTTGATTTGCATCTCCCTGATGATTAGTGAGGTTGAACATTTCTTCATGTGTTTGTTGGCTGCTCAGATGTCTTCCTTTGTGAAGTGTCTATTCATATCTTTTGCCCATTTTATAATGGGGTTATTTTTTTTTTCTTTTCAGCATGTTTGAATTTCTTGTAGATCCAGGATGTTAAACCTTTGTCAGACCTGGAGTTGGCAAATACTTTTCCCCAGTCTGTAGGCTGTCTCCCTGCTCTCTTGAT
>NW_007255712.1:1794494-1819765 GCF_000164805.1 Carlito syrichta
CAGGACACAGAAGACAAAAAGACAATACAAAAATCAATGAAACAAAAAGCTGGTTCTTTGAAAGAATAAACAAGATCGATGGTCCCCTAGCTAGACTGACCAAGAAAAAACGAGAAAAAGACCAAATAAGCACAATCAGAAACACAAAAGATGAAGTCACATCTGACCCTGAAGAAATACAAAAGATCATTAGAGACTACTACGTACACTTGTATGGAAACAAACTTGAAAACCTTAAGGAAATGGAGGACTTTCTGACATTACACAACCTACCTACGATAGAACAAGAAGAAATTGAGACCCTAAATAGACCAATAACAATCAAGGAAATTGACTACGTAATAAGAAAACTTCCTACAAAAAAAAGCCCTGGTCCAGATGGCTTTCCAGCAGAATTCCACAAGACATTTAAGGAGGAGCTGATACCAATCCTACCGAAGGTATTCCAGGCGATTGAAAAAGATGGAACTCTCCCCGAATCATTTTACAAAACCAACATCACACTGATATCCAAGCCAGGTAAAGATCCAACAAAGAAAGAGAACTACAGGCCAATATCTTTGATGAACATAGATGCTAAAATTCTCAACAAGATCCTAGCAATCCATTTGTCTTTTATGGATAGACATCACTGTAGATCTATGAGGGCACATGGGGAAAAAGAATTGTTCTTTTAACACATAATAAACTATGCTAAGAAAAACATATATTTTGCTTATGCCTGAGCTCCCAAGGATAAACTGTTGATATTTACTATCTATTTTATCTCTTTTTAAAAAATTTATTTATATAAAAGATGTATAAATATGTACATATTTATAGGGCACATAGTGATGTCATTATACATGTAATATATAGGAATTACTATCTAAATTTCAAGGAAGATTAATAAAATATTGACCTTAAAATATTTTATGATCTTTTGAAGAAATGTTTGTAATATATGCCACTCTTAAATCATCAATTCTAAAAACAGTCAACCTTGTTGGTGTTAAATCTCTATCAGTGCTACACCCCCTATACACATACTTTTATTCTCATAGTTCTTTTGTTTATACATTTATTAGAGTATTTGTCACATTCTGTCTTTCATTTATATTTACTTTTATCTATCATGATCTTTACATTGTCAATTCCTGAAGGACAGAAAACACAGTATGAAAGACATTGCCTAGAAAAGAATTAGTAGTTGATAAATGTTCATTAAATTCAATCTGAAGTTAATTCTGATTTTTATTGATGAATTTGGCTCTTTGTCTTTCAGTGATTTGTTGAACAAACAAACCTACTATGTATAGACACTAAAACTAGGTAGCCAGAATGCAGAAGTAAAAACACATTCCCTGTGCTGAAAACATTGATAAAAGAGCAAGAGCAACAAAGTACTTATTAATTATAACAATGTTATAAAGATAGTCACAGCTAAGAAGCTTCCTAGCTGAGCTGGGAATATTGAAAGTCTTCTCAGACATTGAAACTTGTAGGATAATTAACAACACAGACAAAGACATCAAAAGTTTTGTATGTCATCCTATAAGTGATCTATGCTTTCAAACACTCTGCAATTTCAAATGAAAGACAATTCTTTACTCAATTCATGCCTAAGTCATTATCTTTGAAATGACTTACCTAAGTCCCTTATCTTTAAAAGACAAGACAGTTGAAGGCATATCGTCTCTCCTTTTATTTTATATTCCTTGGGACTTTATTTTATTTTCCAAGGAGTTAGCAGACCCCAAATTGGATTTTCAGTTTTACTTACTAAGCCACAAGGGACATTTTGCACCAGCATAATGGCAACACATGCATAGTAGTCCCTTCCTTTCAGCCTTGTTAAGAGGATTAAATGAGATGGCTTATGTAAGACATCTATCAAAGTTCACTCTTATTTTTCCTCTCTACCTCAACTTCACCCCACACCTTGAATGACTCCTCCCATCACTTCCTGATATTCCCCAGACACTTCAGTTAACCTCAATTTCTCCAAAGAATATCTTCAAGGTATATAGTGGCAGAATTGGCAGTAGCAAATGTAAAAGGAAGAGGGAGAAAAATCCTTGTCCTTGGTGTAGTGATATTAATGCTATACATGTTCAAACACCCTTTTAATTATGTCTGCCTATATTCAAAAGCCCTCAGGATCTATCCAATTGTTATATTTTATATAAATCCAATTCTTAGTCATCATGGCTTGTATGATGTAGCCTCTCTTCTATAGGTAACAATGTCAAATTATTACACATACTTTCTGTTATACAAACTCTACTCTAATCAGACTGCTATGCAAACACAATAGGTTGAGTCCCACTTTTATGTGTTCAGTTATGGAGTTGCCTATACCTAGAAAGTCTTCCCTAGTCACCTTTATTGACCTCCACCCTATCCACCTTTTGGCAACAAATTCAGTTTATACATCTATCTCTTTACATATTTCTGTTTCATCAGGCATGGCATATCCCTTGTCCAAACTTCTACTATGGTGATTACCATATAATTTAGTACCAATAATAGTGATAATAATGCCCCCTTATTGTTTTATATATGGCTTTTCTTAATCCCACTTATCAAGCTAAGTAACCTAACTTATGTCCCGAGCAACCAATTTAAGGACATTAATGATCTAATTTACAAGTTTAGTAACTAAATCTGGATATTGATCTAATTTTATCCATGCGTGAAAACTAACACGGAAAAAATGATTTGAAAAGCAATGGCTTCCTTTTTGGTGGCTCTCTGTTCCTTTACTAGTCATGATACCACAATGCCATGATTATCTCCCCTTCTACTCAGTCTTTACATGGTTTCCCATCCTTTATCTACCCTACCAGTGTTACTTATTTACCTTGGCCCTCTTGTCTCACCATGTGTGATTCCTGGGGAATGTCCCTGTTCTTAGAATTTGTTTCTCAGATCTATACTATCTCCAGCCCAAATCTCTTCTCTCTGTTTCAGGACTCTGTTCCTGGATCTGTCACAGGTACCTCAAACTAAACATGTGTAGAAATGACTCATTTTCTTACATGAATCTCTTATTCCCCCTTCATCCCTTACTTGAATGGCAGCACTATCACCAACCCAGCCATTCAGACTAGAAACCTGGCCATCAATCTTGCCTCTTTCCATTCTTTTGCCAACCACATGAAATCTGTCGTCAAATCTTGTTAACTTTACTTAGTAAATGTTTTATGAAATCTTTCTCCAATTCTCCAGTGTCTTCTTTCTAGTAACATGTATGTTACTTCAATGATCTGACATGAAAATCTGATAGTCGCACCTTAGTTTCAAACTCTTGAAATATTTCCCATTTTTAACAAAAAAACTCCAATTTCCTTAAATCCTCATCTCTCTAAAATTTCTAGCTAGGTTTACTCAAGATCCCTGTCTTTACAGCCCTGATTATGTCACACATTAAATTTCCCCATGCTTTTATGCACATTGTTCTCTCATACCTTACTCCTCCTATTCGTCTTGAATGACTCTTTTTAAACAGCTTCTTTTCTTCACTTTCCAAGACTCCAAGCACAAACAAAATTGGTCATTTAATCACTCTATTACTTTCTATTACAGCACTCATCAAATGTTATGTTCATTTGTTTATATAACAGATGTGTCTAATAGCCTATATAATCTTTAGGGCAAGGACAGCATTCTCTAGAACAGTGTCTGGCATTGTTGGTTCAGTAAAATTTACTGAATGAATTAATTCAGTATAAACTCGTGGTATATTAAGATTGCTTCTTAAAAGTTGATTTTTCTGCAATACAGCAATTGTGATAGACATAATGGCCCCCAATGATGTCCATGTTCTAATTCCCAGGTTCCATGGATATGCTATGTTATATGAAAAAAAGAAATTAATGTTGCTGATGGAATTGAGGTTCCTAATTCCTTAATTTCTTAATTACCTTACACCTAATACCTTAATTACTTTAAATAGAGAGATTATCCCGGATAATTTGGATGGGCCTAATCTATTAAAATTAGGGCCATTTTAATAGATTTTTGAGCTATAAAACTGTATAATAATAAATCTGAATTATTTAAGTCACTAAAATTTTTATTTGTTATGACAGAATAAAAAACTAATATAGTAGGTTAGTATATACAAATCCAAATACCAGTTTTTGTATATAAAAGGTTCAAATCACTCAATTGGGTGAGCTGCATGGGATTGTGAAAACATTTGTGGTCTAGCATTTCATTTTCAGGCAGAGAAATTTCTCATTCAACTAGGACAAATAGTCATCAGGTATATTAAATGTTTAACATTTCTTCCCTCAGCAGCCAATTTCAGTGTTTTATCACCCATATGATCAAGAAGTACCTCTCATGTCCAACAGAGTTCTTTCTTTCCATTGATTTAAGATAATTTTCTCGTGACTATTTCTTTATGAACATTAAGCATAATTAGGCAACATCCCCCAACTAAATGCCCTATAAATTCTCAAAGATAATAATCAAATTGATCCTTAGCTTTCTTCTTATCAGAGTTTAGCTTTTCCTCAAATGACTTTTCAATTTCTATAATCATCTATATTTTTCTTATTTGGATACCTTTTTAAATTATTAATACAGGATGTGATATATTTGGTCAGTATTAAGGCTAGACTAGATTTAGAAGAAAGATTTCTCACTCTTAAATCTTGTAGTGACAAATCCATTGAACTCCAAAAACTGTAATTTTTATAGGGAATTTCTTAGATTAGGTAAATATTTGTTCAACAATAATTCTTCTAAACTGCTTTCAATCTGTTTGAACCAAAGCCTCTAACATTCACATTGTTTTGTAAAATCTTTTTCCAGAGGAGCTGAAAGAAAGATAAAAACCAGAGAAAGAAGATGAGAGACTGCTTTTAGACTGGAACAACTTATTTTTTTATAAAGGTATATAGCTTTCCTAGAAATTTCTCTAAAGATGTTACTCCAACTGTATTAGGGCTCGACTTTTCCAATCAAGGATCTGACTTTTCTGTGTTCTTTTAAATCTCAGTCAGCATTTCAAAAGATCAATATGCTTTACTAATAATTCATAATCCTCTTTGTGTTGCCTTTGTTGGTCAGTTGGAGCAATCATATTTTGCTAGCTGAGTTTTAAGGAAACACTCAGCAACAAAACAGGAATCACAAATCACAAGTGCAGAGTTCTCAGAATCCTGCTTTCTCTGCTGGGCAGTGTTACAGTGTGATCCAGGTATACTTGGTAACCTTAATATAAGCAGAATCAGAGTCTTCCCTGTAAAAAGCCCACTGAACACTTGACTAATGGTGTTGTGCCCCTAGCATAGAAGAGTCATAAGTTCTAGAGAATAATGCCATCTTCATTGATATACATCTATAGAGTCTAACCTATAATCCATACCCCTTGAAAGAACAGAGCATTCTTTCTGCATATATAGAAATGATTTTTGTAGAATGAATAAAATATATTTTAGAAATGTGTACTTGTTATGGTTAGCTTTATGTGTTGGTTTGGTTAGGTTATACTACCCTGTAATTTAATGAAACACTAATCTAGGTATTGTTATGAAGGTATGTTGACATTTGGTTAACACCTACAATCAGTTGGCTTTAACTAACTAAAGATCACCTTCCATAATATGGGCCTCCCATACAATCAGATGAAAAGTTTTTGTGGCAAAATTGCAGTTCCCTGAGTTAGAAGAAATTCTGCCACAGGATTTCAACATTAACTCCTGTTCAAGAGTTTCTAACTTGCCAGTCTCCCCTACACATTTTGGACTTTCCAGCTCCTACAATCATGGAAGCCATGTGTAGCATAAATACTGGTTCAGTTTCTCTGGAGAATTCTAACTGATACAGTACTATTTTTCAAAGCATGTAGATGCTACTTTGGCTTAACTACATAAATTGATTGTAAATATATGCCTGTGTAGTCATATCTGCCATTAGGTATTTTCACAATCAACTAATAAATACTAAAATAAAACCAATTCCAAGAGAAGTCTGCAAAATTTTTTGATACTAATCAGTGGTTCTTTTACTGAGAAAATTCTGAAAGGGTAAGATAACCAGTGAGTTTGGAGACTAAATTTCATCAATTCTGCAGAGTTGGTGAACAGCTACTCTTCACAATTTCTAAGAGGTGGAGAAAATGAGACCATAAGATTCATAGTTCACAATCACAGGCTGCTTCCAGGCAACTGCCAGGCTGGGGATTACATGAGCCTCCTTCAGATCCAAAGCCCTTTGCCTCCCTATGGCACTTATTGAATTTCAATTGGCTGTATTTCTCAGAGGCTCTGTGAGAACACACATGATAATCTCCACCATAAAAGTAATAACAATGACCATCAAATCATAAGCACACCTTACATGCCATGCACTCTTTACAGATTATCCCATGTTTATAGGTTATTCTCAAAATCCTATAAGATAGGAGTTATTTTTTAACAATTTGCTTTACACATGAAAATAACTAGATCTTTGAGAAGTAACTACCCAAATTGTTTTTAGTTTTATGTTGACTGTCTAGCATTCATTAGAGTACCGAACCCCCTGTAGGCACTCGCTAACTATTTGTTGGATGAAATAATATAGGTGATAGTTACTCTAAAGAGAATCTGATGCAAGCCATTTATTTAAGAAGAACCTGAGGCCAAGATAGCACAACAAGCTAATGGCCCGATCAGAACCAGAAGTCAGCTGTCTGGATCATTAGTCCAGGATATAAGAGATTTGATGTTTCTGTTCACAACAGTTATAATCTCCAAGGTTCTTTGCAACCTGAAGATTTTTTGTACTAACTAACCAAATGTCACATTTGAACTCTGTTAAAGAATGGGAGAAAGTTAGTAGCTAGTTTTCCTTCTTATCCCTGCAAACCATCCAAGTAGGATAAATGCAATCTCCAAAATAATTAGAACATCGCCGATGTCAGTCTTCTATTGATAAAAACCAACAAACAAATAAACAAACATAAAAACTTTCTGTTCCTTCCAGATAATGAGCTATTTATGTTAGTTTAGAGGTCTTACTTAAACCCTCCCAGGATGTTTGCATAGAACATGTGTAATTTCCCCCAAAGAACCTAGATATACCCCAAAAGTTGTGAATATTCTCTGACCAGTGGCTCTAAGAAAGGATGATACAAATAATTCTTAGGATATTAAACACTCAAGGAAGGAACAATATTTAGAAGCCTTAACTAAGAAAGCTAAGTTTTGGTGAGTGGGTTTTAAAAAATTTAAAGGAAATGATCTAATTTACAAAGCTCAGAGGTTAATTAAAGACTCATAGTAATGCTTACCTTTAGTTGGATATGTAGATTTGAAACCAAAAACAAATGCCATAAGTGTGTATATTGGAGGCAGTATAGGAGAATAAGAAAGATAATTTAAAGTTCAACTTTGGAATTGAAAATTAAAAAGCACAGGATTTCAAACTCTTAGGTATCCCAAAATTTAAAAATCTCCTGGCCACTAAAACTCCTTTTTTCCCAAGTATAAATTATCTATTCATGTATCATGGAGAGGTCTCTAACCTGTGACTGGGTTGGAGTCATTCCTGGAGTCCATGAATCAATGAGCAATTATCTGTAATAAAGATAAAAAGCTTTACTTTTCAAGAGTAGAGAGAAAGCAGCTATAACTTTCTTCCTTTCCAAGCTCTGATTCTTGGCGTGCAGAGATCATTTTTGCCCATGTAGAAATGTAGGCCTATGAAATTACACCTTTTTTGACAATGAATTTCACCTTATCTCTTGATATCTTCTAGAATAAGTGAAAAGGTTTAGCTGCTACATCCTCAATCCACCATTATTCAAATCAGTTTATCTGTTCACCATACTCCAGCCCTAATGGTCTTTAGATTCTTCTAACATTCCAAACACCCTTCTGCACCAGGAGTTTTAGAATTAGTTTTCCTCCCTTAAATGATTTATTCTTACAGTTAAGGGCCACTAAATATATTCTTCAGAGAAGATTTTTCTGATCACACTATCTAAATTTGTTCTTCTCACGTGTTATTCTTTATCACAAACACATTTGCTTTTTAACAGTCCTTATCTCAATTTGTATATTTTTGTTTTCTTATTTCGATTTCCCTTTGGAGAGAGTAAACTTGTTGAGGTTAGGAATCTTTATAACCATAGGATCTAGCAGAATATCTGGCATATAACAGATATTTAATAGATATGTATCAAATAAATGTTCCAGCTCAGAAATACAAATGTGCAAAAATAAACATTCTACATTTATGTTTGGTCTGCACTCTTGTAGGCCTACTATATGTCTGAAGTCTGTTTTTACTTTTTCTTCTACACAGACAACTGGACAAGTTTTGACCATTTTATCTAAAATTTTTCTTGAAGAAATGGTGCACTATTTTTCAATCTAGCTTAGAGTTCAGCACCATGGAGAGATATGATTTATGAATGAGCTGAAGGGTAAAAAAGGTCCCAGTTATCCTTTGCTGGCTGTGTGATCTTCTATATTTATTTAAGTATTTATTTGGCTAACTTATTTAAGTTAATTAGTTCTGTTTCTTAGTTATATAGAGATAATAGTAGTACCTTCCAGGGTAAAAGAATTATTTCTTGAATAAAATGAGAAGATGTATATAATTCTTAGTATGAAGTTTCACACATTATAATAACTCAAAAATGCCAACTGTTTCTCTGATTATTTCATTTTATTTATTTTTATTTTTTATTTTTTTTAAGTCAGGGTCTTCCTCTGTTGCCTAGACTGGAGTACAGTGGCATGCTCATGGCTACGGAAGCCTCGACCTGCTGGGCTGAGGCGATCCTTCCACCTTCTAAGTAGCTGGAAATACAGGCATGTACCATCATGCCCAGTAAATTTTTCTTGATTTATTGTAGGGATGAGGTCTCACCAAGTTGCCCAGGCTGGTCTCAAACCCCTAGACTCAAGCAATCCTCTAACCTCTGCCTCCTAAAGCGCTAGGATTATAGGCATGAGCCACTGTATCTGGCCTCTCTGATCATTTTAACTGAGAATAACTATGTCATCACTTGGAATCTGGAAGTAATATATTCACATGCTTTTCTTGTTCTACAAGATATTTAAATAATTTTTAAAAGACTGACTATAGAAAAAGTTATATTTTCAAAGAAATTCTAGAAGAATTACAAGATATCTTATTCCCACTTTTCAAATACATATTGAGAATTTCAATTCCTTGGCCCTTTCTAACCCTTGATGCCTCTTGTGGTGTTAGGAATTTTTTCTCTGTGCTTTATAAAATGCTTGGAGGGCAGTTTTAAAAAGCCAGCGACTCTAACAGTGAATGCAAATTTTCATTCTGTAACCAATCTGCTCATAATCAGTATCTTAGAACTGCCACATCAGTACCACCAAGCTACCTTTTTGCACATCCCTTCCTATAACTTCAGGTTTCTTCACTGGGTGAAGCTGTGATGCATGCAGTTTATTTCTCCTGTCATAGGCCTTTTTTCCCTTTGTAAGTCAGTAAAATGCTCTCTAAAATAAGGCAATCTTCGACAATTATTTCAAGAATGACTGAAACTTACAGACCTGCTAATTATATGCCCCCCAAACTCAACTTCAAACCTTTCAGAATTCTTCTAAATGTCTTAAGCTCATTTCTTTCAGGGCTACTCCATCAGTCAATGTTACCGAAGTCATCTCAAAGCAGTAGGAAAGGAGCCATATTTGTCAAAAACTAGTGTTCTACCCGGGTATCACATTAACAAATTTTAAAAATTCCATTTGCAAGTAGAAACTCCTGTTGGTGAGATGGTTATAAAAGAATATTATTTCCCATGCACATTTAAATTGGAAAAGCAGAAGTGAAAATTTTTTTTCATATCTGAAGTATAGAAAAAGAGGGCACTATTAACAATAAAGTCAATGTTAGAAAAAAATGTATAGAAAATTCCTCTTTTAAAAATTAAAATATGTATATATATACGTGTGTGTGTGTGTGTGTGTGTGTGTGTGTGTGTGTGATAGGGTCTTGCTCTGTTTCCTAGACTGGAGAGCATGTCATGATCATAGCTCACTGCAATCTTAAACTCCTGGGCTCAAGCAACCCTCCCATATCAGACCCCTCAAGTAGCCAGGACTACAGGTGTGTGCTACCACATCCAACTAAATTTTAAATATTTTGTAGAGATAGGGTCTCGCTATGTTGCCAGTGCTGGTCTCCAACTCCCGACCTTAAGTGATCCTCCCACTTTGGCTTCCCAAACCTCTGGGATTACGGGCATGAGCCTCTGTGCCCAGTCACAAGGTCAGTGTTGTATTTGATATAATGAGTGTACAAAAAAAAATTAGAGGAAATGTTGCCTATTAACAGTGTAATCTTTCAAAATGTACCTATAAAGAGTAACATGGGAAAATTATAACCAAATTGATATTATCATCTAGACTACTGCACAGTGCCCGCTCTTTAATTAATAGAGGAGCTTGAAAATGGCAGGTTGCTTTCTTAGGTTATCCCCACACCAACCACAAAAGAACCGCTGACTTTCTGTGTTTGTACATGGAAGTGAAAAGTCTGTGGCCCCTTCTCTTACTTTGTTGTATTCCCTAGTGGGGACTAGGTATATTGGCATAATAAAAGGCAAAAAATATTGTAATGGTAGATAGGGGCTGGGTGTTGGGGCTCACACTTGTAATCTCAGCACTTTGAGAGACTGAGGCAGAAGGGTCACTTAAGCCCAGGAGTCTGAGGCTGTAGCGAGCTATGATCGAGCCATTGCATGCCAGCCTGCGTGACGAACTAAAACCCTGTCTAAAAAAATTAAAAAGAGCGTGGGATGAGGTTTTATAATCTTATAAATCTTTATAATCTTGACCTACAGTGCTAAGAACACTCAAATTCCTCCTGTTGTATCTGTAATTGGTTGTTTGTAAGTATAAAAATTTTGAGCCAAATAGGGGCTGGAAGTTTGGTATCAAAGAAGAAATGAAATTTTGTGGTCTGGGACCCAAATGGCTAAAGCTAAACAGAATTTTACTTAAAAGGAGAAAAGGGAATAGATAGGAAAAGAAGAGACTTTTAGTCACCTTTCAGCAAATAAATGCTTGGCCCTGTGCTCTGAACTCTGGAGACTGAATGTGTCTATGATCGCCTGTGAATAATTACTGGGTTATTACAGTGAAAAGCTGAGCCCACTTGCCCTTCCAGTCACAGCACGGTATGAACCAAAGCTGACAAAGTTATTAAGTGGAGAATTGTCAGGTGACTGCAATCAATATGCAAAGCCGGACTCAGGTGTAAACGTAAACCACTTTGGCCAAGAGTTTTGTAGTCTGTGTTCAAATATTTCAGACCATTCACAGAATGGTTCAATTTAACTGTGTCGGATAACTCTGAAACTAAGATTTCCAATAACTGAAATAAGGCATAGTGGCAACAGAATATTTTTATTTAATAGTTTCTGTTCCTGCAATCCACCTATCTCTCCTAAAGAGGATTATTACAGGTACTATTATTATAACAACAGGACTGACTGGTCGGTAAAGATCAGCTTCAATCACTGGGTCCAAGTAGATATAGTCATAATCTAAGACCAGAGACTTTATCTATATTGACCATTATAGTAAATGACAGATAATTCTAATTTTAAAAGAAACTAACTATATAGTGTGTAAGGATATTAAAGACCAATCTAATCTAGATCAACTGTGTAAGATGGTCAGCTTTATTACCTAATTACCCTGTTCTCCACTTCCTTTTATTGACATAGACCAGACTTAGTTTACACAGAAATAATAGCTGATCTTCTTGATAAAAAAAGTTTTTGAAATTGAGCTCATAGAAGCAGAGAGTAGAATCGTGATTAGGGCCTGGCTGGGAAGGGTGGAGGGGAAGAAAGGAGAATGTAGAAGGAGATTGGTTAGCAAAACAGTCAGTTACAGATACAACAGGAGGAATTTGAGTGTTCCGAGCACTATAGGGCAAATATGGTTAATGATAATTTAGTGCATAAACTAAAAAAGCTGAAAGAGAGGATTTTGAATGTTCATAACACAAAGAAATAAATATGTATGTGCATATTAGGTATATTATGTACCTAAATTACTAAAATGGTGAATTTTTAAAAATTTATTTTGTTTTAAAGATGCGGGGTACAATTCAGCAAATGATGAATTATCAGGTATGTTATGTAAGAAAATTATTAAATGGTGAATTGTCAGATGACCAAAATCAATATGCAAAACTAGACTCAGGTGTAAATGTAAAATTTTTTGGCCAAGAGTTTTGTATTATATAAGATGTATATATCTCATTAGGTGTATAATGTGTATATATTCCACTCTGTCTCTCACAAATATGTACAATTATTATGTGCCACCTAAAAATAAAGGGAAATAAATGTTTTTAGGATGCTGAGAAATTTTAGAAATTACAAGTATGTGCCCCTTCACATTGAGTCTCCTGTTATTTGTCTATTTTCCTTAGGATGGCATTTTCCCATTTCTGAACATTACTGCTGCTGTAGGCCATTCAATAAAAATATTATTTCCTCCCTGTAAATGTCTGTTCTGATTTACTTTTATATTGTTTCTTTAACCCCAATTTAGTTTTATCCCATGGTGATGTCTTGAGCTGAAGAGGGCAACTTTACTTGGCATTATACCTGTAAGAATTACTGACATGAAGATGTCACAGTTTTAAACCAAGTGCACCAAAGATTAAAATAAAAGAATGAGAAGAAAAGGGTTAGTGTTACAGAAAAATATGCCTTTCAAACATCTAACCCTTAGTGGATACTATTCTCCAAGTACTAGAATAAATTGTATGCTTTAGCACAGCAGTCAGTATTGGAACAACCTTTGAGAACTGAAATATTATGAAAATAGTATACTACTGTACAATGCGACCACCATATTTGTAGTTACTTTACCGAAGTAAGTTGTAAAAATACTGGAATGATTTCTTTCTAGAACAAGGGCATTTGCTGCAATGTCCTAGTCAAGTGAGAAATGGAGGCATTCAGATGAGGAGTGATCGTTCAGGCAAGTATTAGTTAGAGGTAAGCAATGGCTCCTCTGCTACAGAACAAGAGTTCATCATACGCAAACTGAACTGAACCTAACTGAATGGATGGAATGGAACAGTTGAATGGGAAAAGCGTTTATTTTCTTATGAGTTTATCCCAAAGTATCACTAAGTATACTGTGAAAAAAACACTAAGGGAATTGTACAAATCCTCATTGTTAAATATCAAGAAAGATTTCCTATCTTACAGTGCCCAAAAATGTTTATGTACTGCCAGAGATCCCAGGACAGACTACGACAAACCCTACTTTGCCAGAAATCAAGAGTTCACATTACAATAGCCAATTCTATTCAGTTTTCTAGCACACTCAGCTTCATGGATTAGAGATTAATCAGAGCTAGGTGAGGCCACATATGAGAAAGCTTGAAATTCTCTCTCAGGAAATAACAATAATTATGGTATCACAAGAGACAGAAAATGAGACATTATTTGAGGAACTACTGTCCTACAAAACAATTTGTCTTCCTTTCCTGATAGTGTACACGAGAAGCTTGATGATAACCAGTAAGATGAGAGGCATGAGGGTAGACCCCATGTACAAGCCACCTATCAAAGCTTAGAGGAATGACCTTCTGACCTAGGGATTGGCAGCCACTTTTCCTTCTCCAAAATTTAAACTTTCACCACTCTCCATCTCAGGTCTAAGTTCCTCAAGAAGTATAAAAAGTATAACTTAAAAAAATTTTTTTTAAATTTTTTTAATTTTTAATTTTTAATTTTGAAGATGTGGGGTACAATTCAGGGTTAGGTATATGTAGGTATTATGCAGGTACCCTTGTTGATGAGGTACCCGCCTACCTCCCCATGCCATTCTTGATGCTCTTCATTTAGTATTTTACGTGATATAATAGAATCTATTTCTTTCTGTTTTACCTAGTGATATAATAACCTGGATTCTAAAAGTGTGAAAAATGACTTGCAGAATGCTGTTTGCTGGTATCCTTCTAATCGATATTAGCATGAAACACCCCGCCTTCAAGTTTGAAGATCTCCAATCAAAAAGTGCAAAGATAGGGAAGTACTTTGAATGTATGGGACTTTCAGGGAATGACATAGGCCTGTGTAGGCCATGATATACAGGGTTAGGCTAGTATCAGGAAAGTAAGAGCTTAGGAGTTAGAAAAGCATCAGGATGTAAGAGAGAAACATAACAAAAGGCATGGCAGATGCCAAACATAAGCTTTGTCCATTTCCATATTTTGCTTAAGGATTATCTTATACCCAATAAAGTAGGGTTTTTATATAGATATCTTTCATTGACCCCCATATTCATTATTATTATTATTATTATTATGACTTCAAAATCTGTCTATTAACTTGTAGGTTGTATTAGTTTTATTAACAAGTTTTGCTAGTTAGTCTACAAAAAGTTAGGCTTTTGTGGAGTCATTTGGAAATTCAGTCATCACTGTGTTGCTGCTATAAATAAATTGCAGCTCAGATTTTAAAAAATAAAATGTTCAGAACACACTATTTAAAAGTCAAGAGATGTGGGGGAGGAAATGGGAAGTTATTGTGTAATAGTTATAGAGTTTCAGTTTTGCAAGATAAAAAGAATTCTGGAGATGGATGGCAGAGATGATTGCATGATATGAATGTACTTAATATCACTAAACTGTACAATTTTTAAATGGTTAGGATAGTAAATTTCATGTTATGTGTATTTTACCATAATTTTTAAAATTTTAAAAGCAAAGGTCAGAGGCTAGCTTATTTAGCATTTCCTTATGACTAAAATCATTTGTACTTAATTAAAAGCAAAAGGAAAGTTACTAAAGTGTACTTTATTTTACTATATTTGAAACTATAAAAGACACCAAAAGTATATTATACATGAACTACAAAAACAAAAAACCTGAAGTTGTGAAAAGGATCATACACATTGCATGCAATTTACCAACCTGGCAACACTACTCTTTGTCAGCAAGTATTTCCTTTGTTTGCAACTGTTTGCTCAAATGAAAACACAATCTTCTTAAATTCCTGGTCAGATCTCAGAATAGTAAGGTTTTATATCTACCACTTAATCTGCATCTTAATTAAACCGTTAAATGCTATCTCAGTGCAAACAGAAATTAGCTGTGTCTTCTCTATCTCCTCTTCATTCAGAGTTTTCAATCTGAAATTTTAAAAATTCCCTTTTTCAATAAAAGCTTAATAAGTGGCCAATAAAAGCCAGAGTCTGGTATTTATAGATTAACTTTCTAAGATTTGCCTTTTTCCTTCTGGATTATAAAGTTATTTATTCAAGAATAAATCATTCCATTCCCAAAGGAGATTTTGCAAATGAATTTTCAGTGTTCTTTATCAAAAATTATTATAATTTCTCTACAGTTGCTAGTAGATGGGGAACAATTAATGTCTCCATCACATACACTACAAGAAGTAGATAAAATAACTATGATGTTTAAAGAAGGGTTGAAAGTTCACAGCATGTTATATAGTAGATAGAAAAGAAAATCATATTGCTATCCTGTGGCTTTGGGTCCTGGCCCATGTAATTAGAACTCCTTCTCTCCCAAATTATTCTTTTTCATGATGTCACTTCATTGAGGAAGCTTTCCTTGGCCTCTTTGCTTTGGATTACATGCCCCCTCTTAAACATTCCAGTAACCTCATGTATGTATACTTTTTATTTAAATCTCCATAATCATTACGATCGTATATTTGTCAGTCTTTCTCAAAACCGTGAAAAGGTATTAAATCTACTTGCCTATTCATATCACTTTCTGGTCTTAGCATATTGGCTAGTATGTTGCTGAGGTCAAATATGCAAGAAAGAAGAAAAAAATAAGTATAAGTACTGTGTTTAGATCATGAGTCTAAATGTTTTACGTTTGTTAAATTCTCAAATCAACTCTATGATGTAGATACTATTATCCCATTTTATAGATGAGGAAACTGAGGCACAGACAAGTTAGTTAAACTACGTAAGTTTACTGAGATAGTAAGTAGCTCTGGTGACTATGTGCATAAAATCATGCTAAACCGAATAAACAAAATAGTGAGAGCTGAAAAGCAACCTACACATAGATTTCTAGGAGGTTTAAAATGCTAAGACATTCTAAGACAAATGAAAAGAAAAACTATTCTTTGCTTTCCCCCATTCTGTGCTTTGTATGAACTAGTAAAATATTGATGAATAAAATCAAAAGAGATTTGTATTATCACCTGGCAACCAAAGATAATCAGTTTACCTGGTACCAATCTTTCCAAACTATTTTCTACACAAGAAAAAAAAATGATACCAAATGGAATCATACTTAAATAAACTCTTTAATAATCTATTTCTGCTTCTTAGCATTGTAATGTATGCACTTTCAACAAGAGATTAAATGTTCATCTTTTTTTTTTGAGTCCCACTCTCTCACCCAGGCTGGAGTGCAGTGGCATGCTCACGGCCACCATAGCTTCCACCTACTGGACTCAGGCAATCCTTCTGCCTCAGCCTTCCAAGTAGCTGGAACTACAGGGACACGCCACCACACCTGGCTAATTTTTTTATTTATTGTAGAGATGAGGTCTTGCCAAGCTGTCCAGGTTGGTCTCGAACCTGTGGGCTCAGTCAATGCTTGCACCTCAGCCTCCCAAAGTACTGGGATTATAGGCATGAGTCACTGCACCTGGCTCATTATCATTTTTAATAGTTGGACAATAAAATTGTCTTTAAATGCATTGTACTGGTATCACCTATGTGTATATTCCAATAGGCCAACATAAAGATGTAAAAACTTAAAGCTGATCTCAAAAATAGAGGTGGTAGGTAAAAGAGCGATAGCTGAGGTAAAGGAATACAGTTGATTGACAGAATATTAATGAGACATGACAAAAGGAAGTTTAGGTTACAATGGCCTCTGACAACCATGCAAGAAATGTGACTCTGCTGGTAAATACAAAGAAGGGAGGTTAGGAGAGTTCACATATATAGTTTTTATGGCTAGGTTCACAAGCATGTGCTGATGAACAAGTTTCACTGAAAATTCCCATTGGACACAAAAGAGCCAAATTGCTTTTAGAACACATATGAGAAACCTTAACACTGGTTAAATACAGTTAATCATTTAACCAAATGAGGCAAAACCTTCAGTACCTTTTATTTCTTTCTCAAGAAAGCTGCACTTTTTTGGTTTAGAAATAGTATCAAAAAATGCCCTGGCATTCAGACTAATGTGTAGAAGAGCCTACGACAAAAAAAGATGTTTAGTCACAACTGAAAATATGAGTAGCAGAATAGTTGTCTGTATTATTTGTCAAATTTTAAACTAACTCAGAATCCATGTGTATTTGAAGGTGTCAGGCACAAATGGACCACGTGCTGAAGATACGCCTTGGCAAAGAGCAAAAAGATACAGGGTGCACTCACAAAGCGATACACAGTTTCCTGGGATGCCACATGCATGACACTTAAAGTGTACATAAAACACTTTTACAAGCAGATCACTTTCCAAGGAAATGAAAAGACATGCTTAATCTGTAGGGAAATAAAACTTCCTGGGGTGAGGCCTCAGACAATTGGTTTTAAAGGTTCATTCTTTTTCAATTGTGGTATTTTGTTTTAACGAGGCACATGAAATGCTTCAATTTACCCCTTGGCCACTTTAAAATCTTGTTTTAATCCCCATCTGTCCTTAATAAGGATCTTTGAAAAGAGAGATCCCTCTGTTTTCATGAAAGTCAGCCATGTAAAGGAGTTCGAAGCTCATGGAGAAGAGATTTCCTGGAACACTATGTAAGAAAGTACCCCATGTCATAGAGGGATAGAGTCCACCAAGTTCTATGGCAAGAAGTAGCCAAGGTCCTAAATGTACGATGGATCTGGCTTGGTAGATATTCTCTTCAAGCTCTGTGTTTGCAAATGAAAGCAATGCGATGGTGATTCTGCATATATGTTCACAGCCCTCCTCTCTTCTCACATTAGACACTGCCTTACTTTACTCCACCAGAGAGGAAATACAAGTCTAACAACTCCCTTCATCCATGGTCCATCAGATGAAATGTTCTGGTTTCTAAGGATGAAATCCCTCTACTTGCATGCTGATTCAAATCCTCCTTTACCTGCAGGACTTTGCTCCTGCAATATTCCCCGTCTTCTCCTTATCTACTCCCCTCTCCTTACAGGATCATTCTGGTGTTTGTAAGAGCCTGAGTCTTGGACTCTAAAGACCATGGCTCTGGAAATGGAGAGCTGGGACTGAAATTGTGACCCCATCCTCTAGTAGTTGCATTAAGCTTATTATTAAGCCCTTTTGTGAATCAGTTTTATCTATGAAATAAGAGATTCTTATGATAATTATGAAATTTAAAAATTGATACTTGTAAAACACTTAAAATAATTTCTGGTACATGGTAAACTATATAATAAGTGTTAGTTAATTTTACTACTCACACAGAAATATGCTTCAGTATTTGCCATATTTAAAAAAAAATCCTCTTAGATACTAGACTACCTTCCATCTACAGCCCCGTTTTACTGATTGTCTTTCTAGCAAGCTCTTCGAAGTAGTCTCTTCTCATATCTCCACTTTCTCACCTTCCGGTCTTCCAATCAAGTGTATGCCCATATAACACTGCTGAAGTAGCTCTCAGTTAATGTCACCAGTGGCCTTCGTGTTGCCAAAGTGAATGAGTAAGACAGTAAAACTGCTAATTTCATCTTACTAAAAGGATAGAGTAAATTCAACTAACAGCTAGGTTGTATTAAAATCAGTGTAAAAAGGATATGCCTTGGGTTCACACAAAACAAATTCACTTTAACAGAACCAAAGTCCATTGGATCAATAGCTCTCACACACTAGCACAGCATCTCATGCCTCTTCTGTATAGTATAGCTGTAAAATCTCTAGAAAGGGACTGTCACATATGGTCTGTCCCCCAGTCTTTTCCCATTTCTTTCCACCTTCCCACTGCTCTCCTGCAATCTCAGTTTCTCCCAACCAGGACTTGCCTTCACTCTGATGGCCTCTGCTAATATTGCCTGACTAGACTCTGATGCCTAGGGCAGATTTATCATCCATACCAGGACACTCTTGAGAGTAAAAGAGGCTGCCTTAGGTCAAGCACCCTAGAAGCAGAGCCCACCTGAGGCAAGGATTCTGGTATACATGATTAATCATGGGCGTGTTCTTCAGGTAAAACCGTAAGGGAGTAAGAGAAGTAGACTAGGAAAAGGAGAAAGAACCAAGTAAGGATGTGGTCTCAGTGAATTCTGGTCCTGGCCAGGAGACTCTGGAACATAAATTTTCTACAAAATTGTTCCCCTGTTGAAGTGGGGAGAGCATATTTTGCATACATTTTGGTGGGCCATTGACTGTGGATCACTCCTGAAGGATCTCCTCTTCAAAGCTGATGGTAACTCTGGTGTGTGTGTGTGTGTGTGTGTGTGTGTGTGTAGAAAGGGTTGACATGATATCAGCTGTAAGCCATTAGCGGTCTACACACCAAGTGAGATATAGGTACACTGGTCTATAAAATGATCTGGGCGAGTCACAAACAGCATCTCTTACAGAAGCACTTTTAATAGTTATGCCAAAGCCGGGTTCGGTGGCTCAGCCTGTAATCCCGCGCCTTTGGGAGGCTGAGGTGTGTAGATTGCCTGAGCCCGCGGGTTCGAGACCCGCCTGGGCAGCAAGACCTCATCTCTCCAATAAATCAAAAAAATCAGCCGGGTGTGGTAGCGCATGCCTGTAGTTCCAGCTACTTGGAAGGCTGAGGCGGAAGGATTGCTGGAGCCCAGCAGGTCGAGGCTGCGGTGGCCACCCGGCCACTGCACTCCAGTCTGGGTGACAGAGTGAGACTCCAACTCAAAAAAAAAAAAAATCGTTATGCCAGGGCCATCTCAGACAAACTAAAACCTTTGGTCAGTCTTGTATGTCTTTTACTGACATTGATACTCACATCATGGCACCGTTCTGCTTTTAGCCTCCCATGGGTCCTACAGTCATTGTGGATCATGGCTATAGCCACCCAGGATCACTACACGGACTCCCTCAGGCTGCTGTTCAGTGTCTCTGCTACCAACCAACACTCTCTTTGCCCAGATTACTTCATGAGCTGTGAGTTGCTTCTACACATAGCAGACGGTAGAATGCAACTCAGAAATCTTTTGTCTTCATGACTTGCCTTTGGGTCTCTGCCCATGAGTGTTACTCTTGCCTCTGGCTTTTGAAGGTCTTCACCATCAGAGTCCACCTCTTAATCTTTGGTGCTTTCTGCTCTTGTAACAATAGGAAAGCCTTCTTATTCCTAAATTTTACCCTTTTAATGAGAATGCACAATGATATTATTTAGATTTGGCAACAATAAGTCCAGATTTGACTGGAATAGATGTACATATTTTGTCCCAGTATAATTATTAATCAGCATACTCTTTGTCTTTCAGAAATGTCCTAGTTTAGGCAACATATATAATTGTATCCTATTGAGAATCCTAATTTCTTTTTTTTTAATTAAAAAAAAAATTTTAATATATTTTTTATTTTAAAATTGTGGGGTACAGTTAAGGGTTAGGTATATAAATATGCAAAATATGCATTGTGCAGGTACCCTTGTTGATGTGGTGTGCCCCCCCCATCCCCAGATAGACTGGAGTGCGGTGGCCTTTCCTGGCCACCGCAGCCTCGACCTGCTGGGCTCCAGCGATCCTTCCGCCTCAGCCTTCCAAGTAGCTGGAACTACAGGCGCATGCTACCACACCCAGCTAATTTTTTTTTATTTATTGTAGAGATGAGGTCTCACCAAGTTGCCCAGGCAGGTCTTGAACCCGCGAGCTCAAGCAATCCACTCACCTCAGCCTCCCCAAGAGCGGGATTACAGGCTGAGCCACCGAGTTATTTCTAATGTGTAGTCCTCTTGTATAGGGCACAAAGGAACTACAAGAGAGCCTCGAACAAAGTGAGTTCAAATGTCTTCAGTCACTGTTCTTGGAATCACTGACACCTGCAATTCAGGCTATGGTACCAAATCACCTGAAGTGATGAGACTCTTTATTCCTTAGCACTTTCTATAGTTTAGATCTATTTGGGCTCTCCCCAAACATCAAGGCTCTGGCTTTTGAAGGTCTTCACCATCAGAGTCCACCTCTTAATCTTTGGTGCTTTCCTATTGTTACATTCAAATGTATTCTGATTCTTAAGATTGGGCAAGTTATTTATGAAGAAACTCAGTCTTTTGCAAATAAATGCATAGAGCTGGAACTACAGACCAGGATGTTTGGCCTAAGTCCAAATACAAATTTTAATTGTGTATGTACTCTGAACCAGACAGACACTTAGATATAAAAGAACGTTGTGAAGCATGGAGATTTGTAACTTTGCTTGTATTTTTGCCCAGTTGTTATGATCCTAAAGTTCACATGAAGAAATGCCTCTCGGCAGAATAAGAAAAAGCATCTCTCGTAGTATCTAAATGGATCTCCGTTTCTTCCCACTTTCTTATAAAAGCTCAGAGGGTTATCCGAATTCACTTCACATCACTGTGCACCAATATGCTAATATGCTGCATAATTACTTAGCCTCATTTGTACGTGAACGGTCACATATAACACATTTTCAAAGTAAAAGAGTTAAAGTCAATATGAATTTGAACATCTGAGAACAGAATTAAGTCCAGTAATTCTTATTCTACAATATTCTTATTTAGGTACATTCCAAATCTTAGGCAATTATTTAATAGTAGATTGATAAGACTAAAGAGCACTTGAATACAGGTGTGCTTCCAGATGAGACCATTGTCCCTTTTAAGAGGTAGTAACCTGGAAAGACAATGGTTATACATGAGGTACACATCCATATATCAAACAAGCCCCAATATTTCTGAGCATGCATACTTTTAATGTACATTTTATTTAGAGAAATCTGCAAATTATAATTAGTTGCTATTGAAGATGTGTCTGATATGATCATCAAATTATAACCAGTATGTTCTGAATATCAGTAAAAAGCTAGAAATTAGCAGATATATGAATTATTGCCTATAGTTAAATTATAAAGAATATTAAGTACACTCTAAAGTGTTACTTACATAGTTACTGGTAGCCTTTAATAAAATGAGTTTAATTGTTAAGATTTATTAACTGTATTCAGCCTGGACAGTCATTCGGCTCAAACTTTAAAGCTTTCAAGATATCTAATATCAGGCTGGTTGTAATATAAGTAACAAAGAGATCATAAGAAAGACTGAATAGCTGGATATGGGGAAATTTACCAACCTTGGGTTAAATTTTAACAGCCTTATCAGAGGCATGGGTCAAGTCTATGAGTTGGCAGATGAAGATAAATTCATCCCCTGAAGTGAAAGTTTATTCCCACTGTCAATTATCCCAAGTAGCAGTTAATCCTGGGGTAGATTGTCAGGCAGAAATTTGAACTGAGATGGAGGAGGGACTTTCTCCCAGGGCTTTGAGCCAGAGAAGAATGAACTGCAAAGACTAAAAAAGGTTACGTGATTCCTGGAGTGGGATGACATTCTCCTGGCCATGTAGGTAGGGACAGTGTGGAAGCAAATTAGAGCAGTGAGCTTCTGTTCTTTACCAGCTGCAAGACAGGAGTGAGGCTGCCATTGGCAGGGCAGTGCAGGGCAGTTCAGGGGCTCGCTTCCAGAAACAACAAACATCTGGACAGCAGCTGAGTAGCCAAGACTGAACTTTGAACAGAGCAGTGAGCAGCTACTTCACCTGAGGTAGAAATGAAGGCAGAAGTAGCATCATTAGCACAAACAACTTTGTCCAGCACAACTCACATTTCACAAGTGTCTTCAGCAACAGGGATAGAAGACTGTTGGTAAGAAAACTGCCCAGGTAAAAAAATCCAAGGATCTTATTTTGGAGTCAGGTGATGCAGTACTGTCTTGGGGAACAGTCTCAAAAACATATGGAAAACCTTCTGCACAGGAGTAATTTCTGACAAGGAAATGCATGACCTGGGTCTTTTGTTATTATTATTGGGGTAAACAAACAAGTATAACATTATTTGGAGTCAAAGGCTGGGAAGATGGGGCACTTAGAAAAATAAGGTGTTTCTACTTGGGATCTTATTGACTAGTTTGTCTACAAGTCCTAAATAACACTTTGAAAGATATTTCTTAAGAATAAAAAAGTTAAACAACTCATTTTCAGTTTCTCAATAGAGAAAAAAAGCTTGATGATAAAATGATGCCATAGATAAATTTCTAAAAAATTCATTGAACCAAAATAGAAACCTAGAAAAAATAAGTCATTATAAAATTGACTTTTATTGTCAAGATTAACCAATTATATTTATCAGGACACTCATTAATTTCTGATTGAAAAAGTTTCTGTAGTTTTTATTTCAAACAGTTTTCTTATTTTAGAGTCAAAATAACTTTTTTCCTTGTTCTGTCACTGTGCTTCAAATCATAGGCTCTCAAATATTTATTGTTTTTATTTGAAGGATTATTTCTAGCATTAAAAAAGTATTGTGCTTTACGATATGTTCTCTCATACTTGTTTTATTTCATCTTATAATTACCCTGTGATCATTTCATTGTTACCATTATTCTTATAATCATTTCTTTTATATATAAAAGAGTTCAATAAATTAAGATTCGCACAAGGTTTAAAAATCTCAAAACTTAGATGATCCACTTTATAAAAACTCTGCTTTGTTTTTTTTTTGTTTTGTTTTGTTTTGTTTTTGGTTTTGTTTTTTGAGTTGGAGTCTCACTCTGTCGCCCAGACTGGAGTGCAGTGGCTGCTTCTGGCCACAGCAGCCTCACCTCCTGGGCTCCGGCGAGCCTTCCGCCTCAGCCTTCCAAGTAGCTGGAATTACAGGCTTGTGCTACCATACCCGGCTGATTTTTTGATTTATTGTAGAGATGAGGTCTTGCTGCCCAGGCGGGTCTCGAACCCATGGGCTTAGGCAATCCACTCACCTCAGCCTCCCAAAGGTGCGGGATTACAGGCTGAGCCACCGAGCCCGGCTTTCTGCTTTGTTTTTTTAAAGTGTTATTTTCTTTAATAGGAAGTCTTTCCCTGATATACTAAAAGCAGACTAAAATTGCCAAAAACTCATTACATGTCATATTTTGGGATACATCTTGTTTACATAAGGGAAGACACTGTATTTGCATAATTCTATCGATTTAAAGATATCTTTTCAGTGACAGGGCTCTGTTCAACTGCAAATATTTAGAGAAAAAGCATGCATATGCCCTATGAGTTTTATCTGCCTGATTGTATACGAGAGCAAGAGTATTTTTGATCAAATTTAATAAAGTTTAACTATCTACATTGCAAAAAATTGAAAACAGACTTAATTTAAGCTAAAGACCTTTATACAAAGCAAATGGAGAATTGGAGGCAAAGAGAGAGTATTTCAAACCCCAGATTTTATTCCAAATCATCTCAAAATTGTGGGCAAAGTGCTTTTTTAAAGGTTGTTTTGGTTTTATATATCTATTTTGTTAAGTCATTCAACAAAAACTTATTGAGTGCTAATAATGCACTAAGTATTGTGGGAGTCCTGGGAGATGCGTTCATGGAGAAAACAGATACAACTCAAAAGAATAAATATATAATATCCAGAGATGATTATTTCTGTGAAAGAAAAAAAGCAGTGAAAGAAGATAAAGAATAATGGAGGAGAAGCTAAGTTACTTGATGTAGTGCAGTCAAGTAGGGCTTTCCTTAAAGGAATGATATTGGACAAGTGAAGACACAAGTGATAAAAAAAAAAAAAAGAATGTTTGAGGCAGAAATAAACATTAACTTTAACTGAGAAAACATTAACTTCATGCATTAAAAGAAAAATAGCAAGAAGGACAGTGCAAACAGTGCAAAATAAGTGACAGAGAGTGACAAGTACAGTTATGAACTCAAGAGTTCACATACTATAAAATTTGTAGAGCATTCAGAGTACAGTGTTTAGCCACTGAAGAACTCTGAGTAGGGATTTAAAAAATTAACTGAGGCATGGTTTTTTTTTTCCTGTGCATTCATTAGAATGGAATTAAACATTTACATAAAACAAAACAAGAAAGTCTTTTAAGTATGCAGACCAATGAGTTTCACGCATATATACACCAGGTAGCCACAACTCAGAATTATACTTTTATTTTTTTTATTTTTTTATTTTTTATTTATTTATTTATTTTTTTTGAGTTGGAGTCTCACTCTGTCGCCCAGACTGGAGTGCAGTGGCCGCTCCCGGCCACCGCAGCCTCGAACTGCTGGGCTCCGGCGATCCTTCCGCCTCAGCCTTCCAAGTTGCCGGAATTACAGGCGCGCGCTACCACGCCCAGCTGG
>NW_007255712.1:1819970-1836070 GCF_000164805.1 Carlito syrichta
CCGCCTTTGGGAGGCTGAGATGAGTGAATTGCCTGAGCCCGCGGGTTCGAGACCCGCCTGGGCAGCGAGACCTCATCTCTACAAAAAATCAAAAAATCAGCCGGGCGTGGTAGCACATGCCTGTAATTCTGGCTACTCAGAAGGCTGAGGCGGAAGGATCGCCGGAGCCCAGCAGGTCGAGGCTGCGGTGGCCGGGAGCGGCCACTGCACTCCAGTCTGGGTGACAGAGTGAGACTCCAACTCAAAAAAAAAAAAAAAAAAAAAAAAGATCACTCTACAGGATGTGTGGAGAATTAAAGTATCTTATCAGTCGAGCATGGGCGCTAGTAGAAAGACATGGCTATAATTTATATAAAAGGGATAATGTAGGCTTGAACTATAATGGTAGCTGTTGAAGTGGTGAGAAATGGAATTTGGAAATTAAAACTTATATTTCACAGTGATGCCAATAGGATTTTTTGTTTTCTGGATTGAATATGGGGTGTGAAGAAACAAAAAGTCTACATAATGTCTCCAAGGTTTGGTTCTAAGCAATGGTAGTAATTAGTGGACACAGAGAAGCAATTGATTCGGGAGTGAAATATGTCAAAAATTCTATTTTGGCCATGTTGAATTTGAGATTTCCATTGGAATCTCTGAGATCTGAAGCTCTAGGAGGAGGTTGGATTAAACTGCCTGTAAAAAGTAAGAGCAGATAAAAGCAGAGGACAAGAAGAGGAAGTAACAAAAGGAAAATCCAGAAAAGTAGCAGGTAGAATAGAAGGCTGTAAGGTTTTGAGAAGCCACAAGTATGCACATGTAATTCTCTGTGAGAAAAAGAAGGATAGTGTTATGAGCTGGACTGCACACTTCTCCAAAATGGAAATGGAAATCTTGACCCCAAGTACCTCACATTGTGGTTGTATTTTGAGACCGGGTATCTAAAGAGGTAATTAAGTTGAAATTAAGTTGTTAAGGTAGTCTCTAATTCAATATGACTACCATCCATATACGATGAAGAAATTAGTCCTGGACGGAGTTGGGTTGCACATCTAGCACCCTAGCTTTCTAGAGGATATTTTCTAGCCCTCTAGGGGGCTTATAGGGAACAGAGAGGTGACTCTGAACTGGTACATGAACACTTCTTGCAGCTCTTTGTCTCAGCTCAACACAGAGCAAACAGATGACAAAATCCAGCATCCAGCTTCCTTCTAGAAAGGAGTTAGCATATCTAGCATGTTGAGTTCTCTGGTGGCTGTCCTAGGGTCTGGCTTATAATTTCTCTGTCTCAGGGAGCTCACAGGGCAGGCAAACACTAGTCCACCAGAAGCTTAAACAGGTTTAGGGGCACTTACTGTCACTCTTCCCCTGACTCATTCCAGCAATAAAATCAAGCTTTCAGCTTCTCCCTGGAAGTTGTACCACATATCTAGCTTCCCGACCTTTCTGCATGCTGCCCAAGAGATTGGCTTCTAACTTGACTAGCCCTGGGAGCTGCTAGGTCTGGTATCATTAGGCCCTTGGGAGCTGCAGAAAGCAAAATAGCAATTTGAAAGAGCATGCACACTGAATGGGTATGCAGACATTTGCTATAGTGCCTCTCTCCAACTCAGTGGAGAGCAAGTAGGTGATAAACTCTGGTTTCCAACTTCTCCCCGAAGAGAGAAGAAATTTAACTAGTCATCTAGTTCTACAATTTTTTCCATTGTTTTTAGAGGGATTGGTTTTGATCTTGTCTGTTTTGGGACACTGATAGGCTTTGTCATATTCTAGACTCCTAGGGTTTCTTAGACAAAAGTTAGAAGCTTGGATAAACACAGAGGTTTGAGATGCACCTGGAATCTCTGGCCTTGCTGATTGGCAAATACCCTCTCTTGTATGAGGCCAGGCTGTGAAGACTAAAAATGATGGCTATTTCCTCTAAGTACACACCTCAACATACAGAGAACAGAAAATATGAAGAAATAGGGACATATATTTCAAATAAAAGAACACAATTAATATTCAGAAACAGGCCAGATGAAATGAAGACATGTAATTAAAATCCACAGAGAATTCCAAATAACAGTCACAAGATACTCACCAAGGTCAGGAAAGCAATGCATGGGAAAAGTGAGAATTTTAACATACAGACAAAAAATGTTAAAAAGTACCAAAAATAAATCATAGAGCTAAAGAACACAATAATTGAAATTTTAAAAAGTAAATAAATAGAGCGATTCAGCAACAGACTAGGTCAACCAGAATAGTCATTTGAGAAGACACAACTTAAAGACGGATCATTCCTAAGAGACCCATAGCAAGACACATTATAATTAAATTGTCAAAAGTTAAAGACAAAGATAATTTTCAAAGTAGCAAGAAAAAAGCAACTTGCACATATGTGGGAACCCCCTATAATACTATCAGCAGATTTTTCAGCAGAAAGCTAGCAGGTCAAAAGAGAGTGAAAAGAAAAGAACTGCCTATAATCCCTGTACTTTGGGAGGCCAAGGTGAGTGGATTGCCTGAGCCCACAGGTTCAAGACCAGCCTGGGCAACTTGGGGAAAACTTGTCTCAATAAATCAAAAATTAACCAGGCGTGGTAGCATGCACCTGTATAGTTCTGGTTACTTGGAAGGCTGAGGCGAAAGTTTCACTGGAGCCCAGCAGGTCAATGGGGTGGCCGTGAATGTGCCACTGCATCCAGCCTGGGCAACAGAGTAAGACTCCAACTCAGAAAAGAAAAAAACCCCACCAATTAAGAATACTATGCCAGGCAATGCTCTTTCAAAAATGACTTTTAAAATAAAATCTTAGAGTTTTCATCACCTCTATATCTGCCTTACAAGAAATGCTGAAGGAACTTCTTCAAGTTGAAATTAAAAGACACTAAATAGCAACATGACAGCAAAAGAAAATATAAAATTCATTGGTAATGATAAATACCATAAGTCCTCTACATACAAACCTTCAAGCTGCTTCAAAGAACTTTCAAAGATATGAACGTGTGTTTGCATGATTTGAGGAGGCATTGTCAGTTTTTGAGGCAAAGGACCCAAACATAGAAAAGTATACAAAGGTTGCAGCAGTTGTTCAGAATGCAATCCAGTGTTACCATGTCTTCTATGACAAGAAAGAAAGAGATACTACCCAGATATCAATGAAACGTTTTTCCAAGAGGGTAGATAGAATTGAATTGAGCAAGGAACCAGAACCTGTGCAATCAATGTCAGGCGTGAGTGACACTGCAGCCTGCCCTCGGCTTCCTATTGCCAATGATCCTTCAGCTCCACCATCTCCCACCTCCTTTCCCTCCTCCAATCAGTAACTCTTCTTGCCTGTTCACTCGATGCAGCCTCTGTATGCCAGCTATTGTACTGTACTACACTACTGTACTGGAAGATTAAAACTGTTTTCTTTAGTTTTTGAAAAATGTATTATTTGTGTGAAAATTATTATAAACCTATCACAGTATAGTATTTTAGGTTGGTTTAAAAGTAATTGTAGTTGCAGACTGAATTTTAAATCATTATAACTAGGCTCAAATATATATTTATTAATCAAAATAGGAACAGTTACAATCAACACATTTTTGACAATGACAAGTAAGTTTGTTTATTCCTGTAGCGTAAAAATCCATGCCTCGGGATTCAGTGAACTCTTGAAAAGTATTGTCTGCATCCTGCTGGTTGTGGAAATGTCCCTGCAAGAAGTTGTTGAGATGCTTGAAGTGGTAGTCGGTTGGTGAAAGGTCAGATGACTATGGCATGGGAGGTAAAACTTTGCAGCCCAATTCATTCAACTTTTGAAGCGTTATTTCAACATGCCATCCAGGTTGCCATGGAGAAGAATTGCCCTGCTGACCAATGTTGGCTGCAGGCAGTGCCATTTTTGGTGCATCTCATCGATTTGTTGAACATACTTCTCAGATGTAATGGTTTCGCTGGGATTCAAAAAGTTGTAGTGGATCAGAGCGGCATCAGACCACCAAACAGTGACCATGACCTTTTTAGTTTTTTTGGTGCAAGTTTGGCTTTGGGAAGTGCTTTGGAGCTTCTTCTTGGTCCAGCCACTGAGCTGGTCAGCTCCAGTTGTCATATACAATTCACTTTTCATCACACATCACAATCCAACCCAGAAACGGTTCATTGTTGTTGCAGAATAAGAGAGGATGACACGTCAAAGCAATATTTTTTTTTTAATTTTTGGTCGACTCATGAGGTACCCACTTTTGAGCTTTTTACCCTTTCCTATTTGCTTCAAATGCTGAATGACTATAGAATGGTCAATGTTGAGTTCTTTGGCAACTTCTTGTGTAGTTGTAAGAGGATCAGCTTTGATGATTGCTCTCAATTGGTCATTGTCAACTTCCAATGGCTGGCCACTAGACTCTTCATCTTCAATGCGGGGGTCCCGCCCCGCAAGGGTCGTGAGATTTCCTGAAGGAGAGACGGGTAGGTGAAGGACGAAAATATTATACCCAGACACCTGCTTCTTGAACAGATGACGTTTAATGTTAGTTAACACAGAACTTTTATACTATTCGTAAAGGGGCAAGACAAAGAAAATTCCTTTACGTACATATCCTCTAAAAGTTACCACCATCTAGTGGTTTTAGCAACAAACAAGCCAAGAACCCTATAAACATTCAGACAATGAGTCTTATTCATAAGGTCAAAGATGATAGTTTTAGTCCAAAGTTCTGAATTACAGTCCTTGAACTGTTTCTAGAGAGTTTCCAAGTGTAAAGTTCTTCATGTAGCAGTAGTTTTCCTTCTGGGGTTTTATGGCCTTCAGAGCTTTGTAATCACCTTTCTTGTCCAGGTGTTTTTGTTACTTTTCTCTTATTCTGTAGTGTTTATTTCTAAAGAGAACTCAAAAGAAGCTTTTAGTAATGTTTCCCAGGCCCCTAAAGGTTGTTTTTTTGTCTTTAGCTGATTTATTATAAAAGTGTCTGATTAGTATATTATGAGTTCAGTGAAAACCCACCTTATAAATGTTAACTTAGAGTTTTAACTATTGAATTAAGTAAAAACCTTAATGATTAATTTTTATCCTAAGTCAGTGAAAATAGTGTTATAAATCACCTACATAACTTCGAGATAAGTGTTAGAACTTATAATGAATTCATAATGAACTTACTATAAACTTGTGCCTCTAAAAAACCTTATGTCTAAACACTAAACTACATAATTTTAAATCAAATGAGTGAATATACTTATATCATTTATTACTTAAGTAATATCTAGTAACTTATAACTACGTGAAAGAAAGCATTCTTGATGTGCTTTAGAGTTTAACCTTTGCATATGTTAGAAAAGGCCAAGCATCATAGTGGGAAAATGGAAAAATGAACCATGACATTCTCAGGTTAGCTGTGAGTACTTCGCATAAACATGCCATTTTCTTCTTCCATGACTGCACAGAATTCTTCGGCGGTACCAAACAGCAAAGGTGGAAGACAGAAGGGCCTCAGCTTTCTGGGCTCGCCCTGCGACCCGAGGTCTTCGGCCCACCAGGACCCTGTCAATCAGGTGGGCCTCCAAGGCTGGCTCCCAACACTTCAAGGCTCTCATTTTCTTTGCAAAACTTCTTGAACCACCACTACACTATATATTCATTAGTATTTCCTGGGTCAAATGTTTTGTTGATGTTGCAAGTTGTCTCCACTGTTTTACAACCCATTTTGAACTCGAATAAGGAAATTGCTCAAATTTGCTTTTTGTCTAACATCATTTCCATAGTCTAAAATGAATATAAATTAAACAGCCAGTAATAAATTATTGGCAAAAAAAATAAAGCAAGAAATGTGCATTAAAATGATATGCAACATGACCACATTTATTTAAGAATGTTTTCCAATATCAAATGGCAAATATCAGCAAGGCAAAAAATTAAATTACTTTTGCATGAAATACTATATAGCTGATGTGTTAGTTTGGTACCTAGACTAACTTTGTTGGACTTACAGATAAATTGGACTTATGACGTGCTTGTAAAATGGAATTTGTTCACATGAAGGTGACTTACCGTATATACACAAATACAGAACACTGTGTTACTGTAATAGTGGCAGGTAAATTATGTTTAATTCTAGTACAGAAGCAAAAGGACAAAGTATCAACAATAACTAAAATTATATCAATAAACACAATAAATATAGTTGTAAATTGTGATATCAATAATATACAATGTGAGGGAGAAAGGTGAAAGTGTAGAGCTTTTAATGCAAGTGAAGTTATCAGCTTAAAATAAACTGTTATAACAATAAGATGTTTCATAAAAGCCCCATGGTAAGTATAAAGAACATTCCTATAGAAGTTACACAAACAAAAAAGAAAAAGGAATCAAAGGTTGTTAACACACGAACATACACACAAAGAAACCCCCATAAAACATAAAGGAAGACAGTAAGAGAAAGAAAAAAGAAACAAAAGGACTACAAGGCAAACAGAAGAAAGTTAACAAAATGGCATAGTAAATTCTTCCCTTTCAATAATAACTTTATATGTAAATAGATTAAAATCCCCAATGAGAAGACATAAAGTGGCTGACAGAATTTAAAAATAAATCCCACTATATGCTGTCTATAAGAAACTCACTTTATACTTAAAAAGTCATATTTTACATAGTCTAAAAGTGAAGAGATAGAAAAAGACATACCATGCAAATGTTAACTAAAAGAAAACAGGAATGACTATACTTATATCAGACAAAATATACTATAAGTCAAAAGCTATTTCTAAAGACAAGAAGGTCATTATATAATGATAAGAAGGTCAATTCAATAGGAAGATATAACAACTATAAATATATATGCACCCAACATTAGAAATTGTAAAGCATATAAAGCAAACATTAAAATATAAACATATAAAACAAGTCTTGACAGATCTGTAAGAGAAATTGACAGCAATACAATAATGATAGAATACTTCAATAACCCACTTTCAAGAAACTATCTAGAAAGAAACAGCAACAGAAGAATACACATTCTTCTCAAGTATGCACAAAAATTCTCCAAAATAGATCACATTAGATTATAAAATAAATTTTAACAAACTTGAGAATATTAAAATCATGTAATCTTTTTCAACCATCGTGTAATGAAATTAGAAATAAAGACCAGTAAGAAAAATTTATAAGCTGGGGTCGGTGGCTCAGCCTGTAATCCCAGAACTTTGGGAGGCTGAGGTGAGTGAATTACCTGAGCCTGTGGTTTCAAGACCCGCCTGGGTAACTTGGTGAGACCTCATCTCTGCAATAAAATAAAAAATTAGCCAGGTGTGGTAGTACATACCTATAGTTCCAGCTACTTGGAAGACTGAGGCGGAAGGATCGCCGGAGCCCAGCAAGTCGAGACTGCGGTGGCCGGGAGCATGCCACTGCACTCCAGTCTGGGTGACAGAGTGAGACTCCAACTCAAAAAAAAAGAAAGAAAAATTTACAAAAATGTAGACACTAAGTAACACACTCTTGAACTACTGTTTGGTCAAATAGACAAGCAACATATAATTTTAAATCTATCTGAAGAAAATAAAAATGAAAACACAATACTTCAAAGCTTATAAGATGCAGCAAAAGCATACTAAGAAATTGGTTGTTTGTGATAGATGCCTACATTAAGAAAGAAAAATCTCAAATAAGCAGCCTAACTTTACATCTCATGAAACTAGCAAAAGAATAACTAAGCCCAAATTTAGTAGAACGAAAGAAATAATAAAGATTAAAGCAGAAATAAATAGAAGACTTTTAAAATAACAGAAAAAATGCTGAAGGTTGGTTTATGAAAAGATAAACAGAATTAATAAATCTTAAGCTAAATTTTAAAAAGAGAAATAAAAAACTCAAATAAATAAAAAGAACTAAAAGAGAAGACATTACAATGAATGCCACAGAAATACAGAGGACCATAAGAAGCTATTATATTTTTTAAATGCCAGCAAATTGGATAACTTAGAAGAAATACATTAATTCCTACAAATATAAAACTTACTGAGACTGAATTTTTAAAAAATTAGAAAACCAGAACAAACCAGTAGCAAATAAGACTGAGTCCGTAATCAAAATTTCTCAAAACAGAGAAGATTAGAACTAAATGGCTTCATGGGTGAATCCTACCAAACATTCAAAGAATACCAAAATACTTTTCAAAAACTTCAACGAATAGAAGAGAGGACACTTCCAAACTCATTTTATGAGGACAGCATCACTCTGATAGCAAAGCCAAACAAAGTCACCACAAGAAAAGAAAACTACAGAAGAACACAGTGAAGACAGATGCAAAAAAAATTCTTAATAAAATGCTAGGAAACTGAATTTAGCATCACTTTTAAAAGATTATACATCTTGACCAAGTAGGACTTATCCTTAGGATGCATAAGTGCTTCAACATAATCAATGTGACATACATTAACCGAATGAAAGATATGAACCACATGATGATACCAATACACACAGAAAAAGCATGTGACAAAATTGAACATTCATTCATCGTAAAGATGCTTTAAAAAATGGATAAAGCAGGGCTCGGTGGCTCAGCCTGTAATCCCGCGCCTTTGGGAGGCTGAGGTGAGTGAATTGCCTGAGCCCGCACGTTCAAGACCCACCTGAGCAACTTGGCTGAGACCTCATCTCTACAATAAACCAAAAAATCAGCCGAGCGTGGTAGCACATGCCTGTAATTCCGGCTACTTGGAAGGCTAAGGCGGAAGGATCGCCGGAGACCAGCAGGTCGAGGCTGCAGTGGCCGGGAGCGCCCACTGCACTCCAGTCTGGGCGACAGAGTGAGACTCCAACTCAAAAAAAAAAAAAGGATAAAAAACAAACTTACTGCAACACAATAGGTCATTTTGGAAACCCCACAGTAACATCGTAATCAATAAGGAAGAATTTTTTCTCTAAGATCCAATACAAGGCAAGGTTACCTACTCTCACCACATCTATTCAACATAGCATTGGAAATCCTAGGCAGACCAATAAGACAAGAAAAAGAAATAAATGTCATCCAAATTGGAAAGAAAGAAGCAAAATTATCTCTGATTGCAGATGATGTGAACATATACGTAGAAAGCCCTAAAGTCCAAAACAACAACTAAAAACCTGTTAAAACTCATAAACAAATTCAGTGATATGGCAAGATAAAAATCAATATACAAAATCTGATGCATTTACATACATTGACAATGAGCTATGGAAAAATGAAATTAAGAAAGCAATCCCATTTATAATAGCAACAAAATAATAAAATATGAATAAATTTAGACAAAGAGGTGAAAGCCTAGTACACTAAAAAAAATCCTAAAATGTTAATAAAGAAAATTATAGACACAAATAGATGAAAAAACATTCTGTGCTCACGAAATGGAAGAATTAATATTGTTAAAATGCTCATACTACACAAAGTGATCTATAGGTTCAAGGCAATCTCTATCAAAATTGCAGTGTCATTCTCTACAGAAATAGAAAACACAATCCTAAAATTCACGTAGAACCACAAAAGACCCCAAAGAGCCAAAGCAATCTTGAACAAGGAGAGCAAAGCTAGAGGCATCACACTCTCTGACTTTAAAATACATTACAAAACTCTAGCAATAAAAACAGTCTGATTCTGTTTTTAAGAAAAAAAAAGATATACAGAATAGAATAGGGTCCAGAAATAAATTCACACATTTCCAGTCATCTTATCTTTAAAAATAAATGCCAACACACAATGATAAAAGGATAGTCTGTTCAATAAAAAGTATTCAGAAAACTGGTTATACACATGCAGAAGATAAAACTGGATACTTATCTCACACCATATACAAAACTCGACTTAAAATAGATCAAACATTTAAACATAAGAAATGAAACTGAAAACTCCTAGGAGAAAATAAAGGGGAAGAGCTTCCTGACATTGGTCATGGCAATGATATTTTGGATGTGACATCAAAAGCAAAATTAAATAAGGGGCATTTCATCAAATTAAACTCTTCTGTACAACAAAGGCAAGAGTCAACAGGGAGAAAAGGCAACCTATGGAATTGGAGCATATATTTGCACACCATATGTCTTATAAGGAGTTAATATCCAAAACAGAGATAATTTTACTTCTTTCTTTCCGATCTAAATGACATGTATTTCTTTTTCTTGTCTTATTGTTCTACCTAGGAACTCATACAATTCAACAGCACAAAATCCAGACAAACTGATTTTAAAATGGGCAGAGTACTTGTGAAGGCATTTCTCCAAAGAAGACATAAAAATACCCAGAAGCTTTATGAAAAGGTACTCTACATCACTAATCATCAGGCAAGTACAAATCAAAACCACAACGAGCTCTTGCCTCACACCTGTTATAAAAGCTATTATTAAAGTGAAAAAAGACATCAAGTGTTAATTAGGATGTGGAGAAAAGAGAACTCTTGTGCACTGTTGGCGAGAATGTAAATTAGCAAAGTCATTACAGAAAGCAGTATGGAGCTTCCTCAAAAAATCAAAATGAAAACTGTCGTATAATTCAGTAATCTCACTTCTGAGTATATATCTGAAGAAAATGAAACCTGATCTTGAAGAGGTATCTGCACTTCCATGTTCACTGCAGCATTATTGATGATAGTCAACATATGGAAACAGCCTGAGTATCCGCCAGTAGACAAATGGATATACAAAACATTGCAAATACACAGTTGATCCAGGAACAATACAAGGGTTTAAGGGCACTAATCCTTAAGTTCCAAAAGCTTAACTACTAATAGCCCACTTTTTGACCCACTTTTAACATAAACAATGAACACATATGTGACGACACATATAATGTGTGTGTGTGTGTGTGTGTGTGTGTGTGTGTGTGTGTGTGTGTGTGTGTGTAATGTACTGTATTCGAACAATGAAGCAAGCTGGAGAAAACGATGCTTCGTTAAGATAATCATAAAGAAGAGAAAATACATTTACTATACAGTAGGTGGAAGTAGATGATTATAAGCCTTCATCCTCGTTGCCTTCACATCAAGTAGGCTAAGAAGGAGGAGAAGGAGGGGTTGGTCTTACTTACTGTCTCAGGGATGGCAGAGTGGAAGAGGTAGAGGAAGTGGAAGGGGTGGCACACTCATTGTAGCTTATAGAAACACTTCTTAATTTTTGTCTGGCATTTTTGCTTTTGCATTCCTTTAAGTATGTTTGTATACAGTATCAATACTTCTTCCTGTTTGCTTTGGTTTCCGTGTCTTTATCATAGAAAGGTCTATGTCATTTCAAAAGTCCAAAGCAGACTTGAATAATAGGAATCCTTCTGCCAGATTGTCTAGTGTCACTTTATTTTCTGGCACTTCCAAGTTTTCTTCCTCATCATTGGGCACTGGTTCAGAAGCACTCATCTCTATCAACTCATCTTCTGTTAATTCCTCTGGTGATGCTCATTAGCTCTTGAATTTTCCAAGATCTGTATCCTGAAACCCTCACTCCCCCACACATATATCTTTTTTGCCCTAGTTACAGTCTTTCATGATTTCCTCGATTGGCTCTGCATGTGTATAATGTTATCCAGTCTACAGATGTTGCTTTAGTTGGGAGAATCAAATGAAATTTAGGTATAAGCAGTTAGAATAGAAGCTACCAAACAGTAAGTGCACAGTCCATGTTAGCTACTATTACTGAGTGTTCAACAGTGTTGGTCATTCAGTGAATGATAATAGCTCTTCACTCCACATATGAATAAACTGAAATGGAGACAACCCAAGTTATTTCCCTAGGAGCCTTTTCCATATTTGCCACTAATGGTTACGCCCATGTTCTTTCCCTTAAACTTCACAGGAAAGCCAACTCTGGAAGTAAGACTCTCTGAGATAGCTGCTATGACAAAATTATTGCCATTACCACCTTCTAAACTTCATCTTTTAGGTACCTGCCTTATTTATCAAGACTCTTACTGCCTTAATGCTTTTAAACAAATATACTATCTATAACAGATGCAGAAATAATGTGTTCTCTTTTGCAAATCAAATGACCTCAGAGCAACAATTATTTTCCAGAATTTCCCCAAATTTGAATAGGTTTAAAGGGGGAGACATTCTCTTTCCAGGTTTTGCATTGCTACCACAGATTTTTTTTCTTTTTTCTTTCTTTTTTTATTTTTCAGCAAGTAAAATGCTTGCAAGCTATAATCTCTTAGTCAGAACCATGTACTTCACACACAGTGAAATAAGTGTGTTTTCTTAACAGAGGTAAGGACTGGGAATGTCAGGGTCCAAGGTTTTTTTTTTAATGCTAAGTCAAGATGATGGACTGCATTGGGAAGGGCAATCCAATGCAGTGCTAACAGGCAGTCATTATCATGACACCTAAGAATAAAAATCAGAAATAAGTCTCAGATGTATGAAATGGAAGTCTCAGGCAAGATTCTGTGTCTCAAAACGTGGAGAATGACATGAGTAGAATCATGGTCTTGGTATATATCTTAGATTTGATATTCATGAAGCTGCTTATTTTAATGTATGTATCCACACATATCCAAATCATAATATTTGGATCAGATCTTTATTTTGGCTAAATGTATCCAGTATAAATCATCATCCTCAAAAATCTTACTGTCTTTTTGAATCCACCTTTACATAAAGCATATGCTCTACCTTGGTGGAAGCAATCTTTGCAACTTCAAACATCCTTAAATTCTACCCCCGGTTTCATGAGTCATTGAAGATTTCTCCTGTTCCTTCTCTATATCTTTTCTTATGCCCTTCACCTGCCAACCTCTTTCAACTGTACCTTTACACTAGAATATGTATTTTCTCCTATAATCTTTCATTTTTAAAAATATAATTTATGTGAGTCTACTTACAAGTTGAGTAGCAGTAAACTGTGTTTCCATTAGTAGAACTGTAATTACTTTTTCCTGAAGAATAAAGCAGTATTGTAGTATTATATTTTTCTGTATAGATCAATATATTGAACTCCCATGCCTCTCCTTTACAGTTCAAATAAGAATTGTCCTGCCTTATGTTTCAATAAATTTTCCTTCTTATAATTTATCAATGGTGTCTATTATAATCTTAAGTTCTTCCAAGCTCTAACTCATTCTATCACATTCAAAATCTTTCTTTATTCCAGAAACCTGCCTCCCAGAGTATTCTCAAAGGTTTATAATGAGTACTAATGAAAACATAAATATAGAGTGATTAGCACTAGATCTGTCACTATAGATAGCAATACCTTTTATTATAACATTATTGTTCCAAAATATTCTCAGTTGGACAAAAGACTCCTGAAGCCAAAGTCCGTTTTTTAATTTTACTATTATAGCTTTATCATCTGCCACAACCCTTAACTGTAGCTACTCAAAAATAGTTGATGAATTGTGGAAGCATATTTTGTTGGGATCTTTACGAATTAGGAAAGAAAATTTTGTCCCAATACTTAACATTCAATATAAATCAACAGAGTCATTTGGTATAGTAAAATTTTGAAAAGTAAATCAATGCTATTTTTATTTTTAAAATATATCTTTTTTAATAATCATTTTGGAAAATATATTTCTATTTTTTTTTCATGGGATCTTGCTATGCTGCCTGGGCTGATCTCCAACTCCTGGGCTCAAGTGATTCTTCCATCTTGGCCTCCCAAAGTGCTGGGATTATAGGCTTGAGCCACTGTGCATGGCCCAGGAAAATATATTTCAATGTGCTGTACAATTTTTTTTTTTTTTTGAGTTGGAGTCTCACTCTGTCACCCAGACTGGAGTGCAGTGGCCACTCCCGGCCACCGCAGCCTCAACTCTCTGGGCTCCGGCGATCCTTCCGCCTCAGCCTTCCAAGTAGTCGGAATTACAGGCATGCGCTACCACGCCCAGCTGATTTTTTGATTTATTGTAGAGATGAGGTCTCGCTGCCCAGGCGGGTCTCGAACCCGCGGGCTCAGGCAATCCACTCACCTCAGCCTCCCAAAGGCGGGGGATTACAGGCTGAGCCACCGAGCCCGGCGTGCTCTACAATTTTTAATGTTTATGCTCAGGCTGACTCATTCACAGGCATGATAAAGGAAAATGGGTCTTTCCATGATTTATGGTAGGTCTTCTTTTCAATTTATTTATTTTTTATTTATTAATTGACAAATAAAAATTGTACATACCTATCATATACAATAACATTTTTAAAAATAAATTTTATTGTGTATATCTAAGGAATACATTATGATGTTATGAGATACATACACTGTATGGTAAAATGATTACTATAGTAAAACAAATTAATGTATTTATCAACTTACATAGTTACCACTATATTCCCTTAAGCAAGAGCATTTAAAATCAACTCATTCAGCAAAGTTTTGAATATAATACACTATTATCAACTACCATAGTAGGTCTTTGAATACACTACATTGTATTCTGTTGTTTTTGTCCTGTTGAATTTAAAGCAATTTGTACTAGTTACATGTTGGCAATGTTATGATCACAGTACATAAGCATAGCAATAATTCGAGATCTTTTTTTCTTTTAGAACCACTATGGTTTGAGTGTACCCTTCAAAACTCATGTTGAAACTTAATTACCATTGTGAAGGTATTAAGAAGTGGGACTATTAAGAGGTGATTAAGTCATGAAGGCTATGCTCTTGTGAATGGATTCATGCTGTTATCCTGAGAGTGGGTTAGTTATTGTGGAAGTGGGCCCCTCCCCTGATGAAAGGATGAGTTCAGTCTGATTTCGTCTCTCTGTCACCCTCTTGGCCGTGTGATGCTCTCCTCTGTGTTATGATGCAACAAAATGGCCCTAGGCAGATGTAGCTCTTTAGACTCGGACTAACTAGCCTATAGAACAGTGAGCTAAATAAACTTCTGCTTTTTATTTGTTACCCAATCGGTGATCATAGCAACAGAATACAGAGTGAGACAAGAATCATGGGTAGATGGACTATAAATAAAAGTCAATTGCTTTCTGCTCTGTAGAAAAACTGCAGATACTGGACAGGTACAGTGGCTCATTCCTGTAATCCTGGCATTTTGGGAGACTGCGGCAGGAGGATAACTTGAGCCCAGGAGTTCAAGACCAGCCTGGGCAACAGACTGAGCCCTCATCTCTACAAAAACATTTAAAAAATTTAGCCAGAGGTGACGGCCTGTGCCTGCAGTCCCAGATACTTGGTAGGCTGAGGTAGAAAGATCACCTGAGCCCAGGAGTTCAATGCTGCAGTGAGCCGTGGTTGTGCTATTGCACTCCAGCCTGGGACACAGAGTGATTCCCAGACTCCAAAAAAAAAAAAAAAAAAAAAAGAAAAGAATTCTCCCACATTGTTTTTAGAGTAATTTCAAAAGTATTAACTTTTGCAATATGTTTAATTATCAATGTTCAAGAATGTAAGAAAATAATGAGCAATATATTTTATGATCTTCATGATTTTAAACTTTTAATTTTGGAATAATTATAGATTCACATGCAGTTGTAAGAAATACATAAAGCAGGGAGCTTTCTGGTAAGCACTTTGCCCAGTTTCCCCCAATGCATCTTGTATAACTACAGTACAATCAATCAGGAAATTGACATTGATAACAATCTACTGAACCTATTCCAAGTTTACAAACTCTAAATACAAGGGGGTCCCTAAAAAACCAGTTATCTTTTAGTGGGAAGGTTCCTTGTAGTTCACTCAAAATTTGTTCCTGTAGATCAAAGGATCAACCAAAGTTTTTATCTGGGAATTTTGAGAAGGTTGTGTCACAATTTATAGAAGAAATGTCCCTGAGTTGTGGCAAGCTCATGACTGGTTCTTCTACCATGACAAAAAACGTGCCCACACTGCATTGAGCGTACAGCACTTTTTGACCAAAAAATGGCATGACACCCCCCACCTCCCCATGCCCCACCATCCCTATTCACCCCATCTTGACTATTTTTTGTTACTTCAGACAAAAAAAGTTCTCAAAGGGAAATGTTTTGCCCATGTGGAAGGGGTGAAACAAAAAATGGCAGAAGCACTGAAAGGCATCAAAATCAATGTGTTCTAAAACTGTTTTGAGCAGTGGAAAAAGCATCTCAATAGGTGCATTGCATTAGATAGAGGATACTTTGAAGGTGACTGAAGTTTAAACGTGTAAGAATAAATACCCAATTTTTATTTTTTTATTTTTTTGAGTTGGAGTCTCACTCCGTCGCCCAGACTGGGAA